>NW_011959304.1:0-1757 GCF_000949405.1 Vollenhovia emeryi | reverse complement strand
GTAAAATATTCATTTTTTTATCATCTTACTTTAATACTTTCTTGAACAGAATAATGAGACAAATCAACTGGTGTAAAGAAAACACACAATTGTTAAAAAAATTTTTTTTTATTACTTGTTACAAAATTGTGTGTTTTCTTTACACCGGTTGATTTGTCTCATTATTCTGTTCAAGAAAGTATTAAGGTAAGATGATAAAAAAATGAATATTTTACAAGATATTTTGTAATTTATGTCAAAATATTCCAAATATAGTATTATGGAAGAATATTCTCAAAATGTTCATAGGAGTGTCTCGTGCTATCTGGGATTGGCTCGATGTCCTATTTAACAATCTAATAGCAATATTGCTCTAACATTGTCATCAATGTTAGACCGATATTAGAAATAGCGGATTTATATTATTTCCCAACATTGCGCCAATATTGTGCTACTGGGGGTGCGTCTGGCACATGTGATATTCTTCGATTCATCTAGACGCGTATTCCAATGTGTGACGAGAATCTCATTAGCCAAATATTGGCTCGATGTTGTCCTATTTAACAATCTAATAGGAATATTGCTCTAACATTGTCATCAATATTAGACTGATATTAGGAATAGCATCATATTTACATTATTTCCCAATATTGCGCCAATATATTGTGCTACTGGGGGTGCGTCTGGCACATGTCATATTCTTCGATTCATCTATTCCAATGTGTGACGAGAATCTCATTACGCGAGACCGAACCATTCTTGAGCCTTCCACGTCCTGGTCTAATGTCCATCTCAGAAAAGTCAATGTCAACGAGCGAGATATATCTGAAAGAAAACGATATATGGCGTCTTGTGATATAAATCGTAACGTGTAAGGCAATACTAGCCCGTAGTTTCAAATTGCATTGGTAAATCGATACGGGTAAAGGGTCTGCTGCTTTATGCGTGTGTAATGCGCTTGGATAAAAACCGCAGAAACGTTAGACGAGTACTTACTACTCGTCTAGCGCTAAAGGCATTTGTTTTCAATTATCGACCAACGAACACTAAAGCAGACATTCAAGCGGAAGAGATAGGGAAGGCATTTGCCTATGTTTTACCCGCAACGACAATACTTATCTATCATTCATTCTTTTCCTACCACGTAGTTTGGAGGACACGCGCAACGATCGGAATTAACGCTCGAGAGGGATCCATAACGAAACAACGAAAGGAATAATAGATAAGCAATTTTTGCGAAGTTTCACGTTAACGTTCCCACCTAAACTCGAGACACAATTTTGTAATGTTACGTACGCGACGTTATGGGACACGTATAGATGATTGTACGATACGTATCGATGTGACTTGAAATTGCAACCGGCGTATGAAATTTACGACCGATCGAATGGCCAGTCCGTGGTCCGTGGCGTTTGACGGTTCGAAATGTTGGGATAGACGGGACGTCGCATTTTTACCGCGGCACGTTTCAGATCCAATTTTCAAAACGTATGCCCGACGGCATATATGTACGTGCAACGTTACGCAAAATTTTCATGAGATGATTTATCGATAGAACGTGTTGAGCCAACATTGCGTAATGTTTTTTTTACTAGTCTTTCAAAGGATTAGATATTTTCTATCGAAAACTAGCCGGGAGAAACGTTTTATCTGGGTATAATGTCTTGTGACAAGTGACATTTCGCTTTAACGTTTAAGAGGTTAAGAAGAAGTGTCGATGCCGCAATGGAATATCTAAATTTTCAAAGTAGGAAATTAAATTTTGCACTACCGTCTCG
>NW_011959303.1:0-1757 GCF_000949405.1 Vollenhovia emeryi | reverse complement strand
CCATCACTGGTCCCGGCTTCTCCTTGCCGGGTCGTCCCTTGGAATCTTACCACCCTGCCGTCCGTTGTCCCTTGGGGGTTGCCCGCCTCTCCTTTGTTTCCGCCTACTCCTCTGGTTTTTGGTGTGTGAGTCATCATAAGGCAGTGTTTTCTAAGCCGGTTCGCCCATCATGGGACCCCCACCGCGGTGGGGGTACTGTCCCCGGTGTTGAGATTCCCTATTTACGGACCGGGCAGTGGAGATGCCATTTTCGCGGGAGCCACCCCCTATCCCGGTCAGAGCTTCTACAGAAAAAACGTTCCTGGAGACGGCTAGGCCCACTATGATGCAAAAGTTTTTACTTCACCCCCAGAGAGGAGCGCGCACCAATCCGATCGGCCGCATACTCCTCCCCAGGGCTAGAAGTTGCTAAGGAATCTCCCCCCTAACTGGGTATGAGAGGACGCTGGCTATGCGCCTCTCCATACCCGCGCCCGGACTGCCGGCTTCAACGCCCTGATAGGCTCCAGACGAACGAGACGGGAGCGGTTTTCCCACATTGAACATGCCACTTCCTGCGGACTTTGCCAGTAAACTGGGCTTACATTCCCGCGTAGTCCATGGCAGAGGTCAGGTACAGACGTCACCGCTCGTCCCCGGTCAGGGGGTTTACTACTCCCCCCTTGGTTAGTCTCAAGGAAATATCCACCGGCAGCCGACCGCGGCTCACACACACACCATGCACACGACCGATCCTCCGCCCTCCACGGCCAGCCCCGTACGCCAGGCCGCACGCCCCAGCAGCGGGACGTCGGCCCCAGACACAGGGACTGACCGCTTCATCGCGGAGGATCGGGTGTTGGCCAGCAGGCTTGCCGACCAACTCCTCGGACCACCGGGCCCCGCCTGGGAATAAGTCCCAGCGGCCCCGGCGGTCCCCAGGCGATCGGGCCCCGCCTCGGAAACGTCCGAGCGGCCCCGATTCCCGTCTATCTTCCGGCCCACTCCGCGGATCCTGGGAACCAGTTTACCACGGAGGTCCGGCCCCTCCCCCCGGAAGAAACAGACCACGTCCGAGTCAACCGCGGGGAGGCCACGGCTTCCGGCCCACCCTTCGGCTAGGACCACGTCCCAATACCTCCGGGGTCCGGCTCTCCCCCGCCCGCGAGCCCGTCCACGACGAGACCGCCGACGGAGGAGCTCCCCTTGCCACCGCCCCCTGCCGGAACACCGGCGTGCAATGGGTGACGGTGGCCTCCCCCCGAATCCCAGATGCCTGCCGGAGCACCGGCATGGCATCTGCGATTCTCTCCCCCTCGGTGCTGGTGGGAGGAGCAAGCTCCCCCCTATCGGCCCCAGCAGCCGGAGGTTTGAAGTCGGGGTACCTCATCCCCTACCAGCGATCGGCGGGCTCGTCCGCCACACGTGTGGTGAACGAGTCCCCCTTGCGGAGTCGCTGGACCCCGTCCGCCCTTAAAAGGGCAGAGACGGCACTCCGGCAGCGAGCACCCCAGGCCGGGAGGCCGCCGATGCTAAAGCGCGCCGACAGCCGCCCACCCGGAGCGCACGCCACCAGAGCCCCGCCCGGGCTGCCGGACCCTAATTCGGAAAACGTCCGAGCGGCCCCGACAGCCCCCCGCCTACGGCCCTGGACCCCGACTTGGGAAACGTCCCAGCGGCTCCAAGGGCCCCAGGCTGCCGAGCCCTGCCTCGGAATAAGTCCGAGCGGCCTCGTCAGCCCGTCTGCTCGGGCGGGACGGACTCCCGGCCCCCCCCAA
>NW_011959302.1:0-1757 GCF_000949405.1 Vollenhovia emeryi | reverse complement strand
TATGTCGGTCCTTTTTCTTCCACCCAGAAAGGAAAAGGATCAACATATAGTTGCGACTTCTGATTAACGACTAACGACTCATTGTAGACCGGGCCTTAATACGACTTTCATAGTGCGTCATATAACATATCTTCATTACCAGCAGTTGTGATGACTCCTTTGGTCGACGTTCTTGATCGAGAGCTTCGACCAGTGGGTGTCACATTTATTTATGGGTCTCAGATTTCATTTAAAGAGCTCGATATTTTTACATATCGATCTTTTTAAATGTGTATTAAAATTTATTGACAATGTGCATTTCGATGCACCAAACTTGCGTGTATAAGCGTTTGCGCGTCAAATGACGATGTAAATCGAGATAATTTGA
Organism: Vollenhovia emeryi; assembly: GCF_000949405.1. Taxonomy (NCBI): domain Eukaryota; kingdom Metazoa; phylum Arthropoda; class Insecta; order Hymenoptera; family Formicidae; genus Vollenhovia; species Vollenhovia emeryi. Next base: position 1,390 of record NW_011959302.1, on the reverse strand, counting down.
CAGTATGTACTGGAACGTTCTCGATCAAGCTTCGACTACTGGGTGCTGGGACTGCCCTCGAAAGAGGACAGAGTCCGCAGTAGTCGATGTTAGATCGAGATAATTCGGTAATGGGTGTCGCAACGTTCTTGATTCAGCTTTGACCAGTGGGTTTCACATTTATGTATTTATAAGTCTCAGATTTAAAATGCTCAATATTTTTACATTTATATGCGAAGCGGTATTTTTATGAATGCATTGAGTTTATTTTGTCAACAATTGTATAAACTATCTCTAAAGGTAAATAAATTCAACTTTATTATAGCATGTACATATTCGATTTTATTTTTCCAATATAGATTTTAGGAGCCTTTAAGCATCTTAAGGATATCTTTTTCATTTCGTATATATGTCTTTAAAAGTGTCTTTAAGATGTCTTAAAGATATCTTCAAGATGTCTTCAAGATATCTTTTAGACATCTTTTAGATATTTGAAAGTGGTACATAAGATGTCTTAAAGATATCTTCAAGATGTCTTCAGATTTCTAAAAGATATCTTAAACATAACCCAAAATGTTGCATAAGACATCTTTTAGATCCCTAAAAGACATCTTTTCGGAAAAAATGCAAGACATCTCAAGACATGACAAGATATCTTTTAGAAGTCTAAAAGACATCTTTTTGTCTATATGGGTAATCATCTTTTAGTTTTATGTGCTGTGTGGGTAGTTAATGATTTATATGATACCTACAAATAAAAATTTAGAGAACAAAGTAACTTTTTGTAAGAACAATTTTTAATTATTAATTCGTCTTATATCTATAACTTAATAAAAAAGTAAATATTGCAAAGTAACTTTTTGAACAAAGTTAACTTTTGAACAAAGTAACTTTTTGAACAAAGTAACATTTTATATAGGAACACGACATCATAACTTCTAACTAGAAATAAACTTTAAGACGTCTTAAAATATTTAAAATTGCAAACAAAAATATATCTTAATTTTAATCAAATCGGTTATTGCATTTTATAATAAGAGTTCTGTACTTTTGCATTTTTTTCCTTGCTTTCTTTCACAGAAGATTGATTAGTTGCGAAGGTGGAAGAAGATTCTGCAAAATTCAGCTGTAAAAAGAAATTTTTATATTTAATTTCCATTCATCGACATCAAACTAATTTATTAATTTTGATCCGGTGAAATCAAAATTCTCCTTGAATAAGTAGGCATTAGCTCTTCTCTTTAATATACTATAAGTTTTGGATAAGTTTACATATTTATACGATCTATTCTTGAGTAGTTTTTTAATGAAAAGCTTTTCGTAAAACAATTGTGAAAACTATCACGTTAATATGTAACTTTTCGTAGATACAACACTGTTTAATATTTCCGGGTCAATAAAACCAAAACTT
>NW_011959301.1:0-1756 GCF_000949405.1 Vollenhovia emeryi | reverse complement strand
GCATCGTAGACACAGGCCTTAACCCGCAATCTTTCGACCTCCGTCCACCTTCTTCACCGAGCGCTCCAGGTCCATGTCAGATTCCGTTCAGAATTCATTGGTTGGGAAATTGGAGGACGATGAGGACGCCTCGAGCTTTCCTCTTCTCGCTCCGCGCGCGCACTTTTGGCAATCGCATCGCGCTCAATGAGCACCACGCGGTAAAGAGCGAACCGCCGCGTTCTCTCGCGGCAGAATCTCTCTTAGTCTTGCGTACAAAAATCATGGGGCGCGGACAGAACGCAGTCATGCTGGCGTTCGAGGGTGGCGATCAGGAGCGAACGGGCGAACGGCAGATCGGAGGCGCGACGGCGCGAATCGATCGCGGTGTCGAGATTGACAAATTACAGCGTCGCATGGACTCGCGTGAATATTCTCGCCGCGGCTCGACTGTCGCGGGTCGGATCTTCCGTTCGCTCAGTGCGATGATATGACACCGATATACGCCAAACGTATTCCCACGTCTCGTATATGTACGATTACATACGTCAACCATGCGATTTTCATCATCTACCGTAATCTAGCGGGATTGTGTCATCACTTACCATACGGCAGCTCCAGCCGGCAGTCGATCAGAAGCGAGTGGCCCGTCGGTTTCTTCGTGCCGACAATCTCGTTGCCCCGCTGCTCCAGCTCTAGGCCGAGGCTGACCCACTGTCCGGTAGTCTCCTAAAATCAGAAACGCCGTCCTTTGAACGCGGAGCTTCACCCTTTCCTCTCCGACCTCCGAGCCGATAAAGCCGGTAGGAGCGCAGCGTACGTCGCGGCTGCCGGTCATAATTCCTCGTTACTGAAAGTTAAAATGGCCACGGCGACATCTCCGCGATATCTCCGCCCAGCCGCGGAAACGCCGCGATATCTTCAGCGTTCGTGCGCAAAATAATGAATTAATTAATACGGGCCATTAGTCACGGTACCTTCAACGTTGCCGGCGCGGTGCGGGAAATAATTCACTCGAGACAATCTCCCTCCCGTATTCCGGCCGCGTCCGGAACCTGCGCGGCCCCCGAGAGCAGGTGCGATTATCAGACACGACCTGGCGCGTAATTTATGTAATCATCGAAGCGGTATTCTTTGCGGGACGTGTGGAATTGGTCTACAGCGATATCGCGGAGATGACGTACCTCGCGAACGTGCACGCGCAGTTTATGCGCCGCCGGCACGAAGACGCCCCCGGGTGAAAGGAGAGGCGTATTCCATCCTCTCGACTTCGCCTTTCCGCTCCGCGAGGCGAGTGGCCGGGCGAAAAAACGAGCGCAAATTGGATCGTGCGCGGTAAATCTAAGTAAGAAAATCTTGACCAAAATCAATGGACGACGAGCGGCGCTGCACCGCAGCCGCGCGGCTGCACACGGTTCGATGTATATACATGTATACAGTTTTTGTTGCCTCACGTGATCGCACGTGACCGTAAAACAGAAAACGTGGCTTCAAGCATCGATGGTTTTCGCGGCTTAAAAGCTTCGTAACTACCATAATTCAAACGAATCACGCCCGAGCGAGGCTCTCACCCGTATCAATTTGAGTTTTTGCGCGCGATCTCTCCCCCCCCCCCCCTAAAAATACAAACTCCTCCCTCCCGATCGCGTGACGATACCACCGAACCAGTATAAGGCTGATGGCAGAGAACGATCCGTAAACGCTTAAGACTATCTTAGTCGTAAGAGAAAAACGTAAGTCGTATAAAATAGCCTTTCACGACTTGCGTTTTTCTCTA
>NW_011959300.1:0-1756 GCF_000949405.1 Vollenhovia emeryi | reverse complement strand
TTTTTCTCGAATACTATTACTTGTACAGTAAAAATTAATAGAACATAAAATGTATATTTTAAAGTGATCAACAACTTTTGTTTAAAACATTTTTCAAAATTTTTAATATTTGTGTCTGAAAATTACATAGAATTGGTCGACGTTGTTTTTTAAATATCTTTTTAACGAACTACGAGCGACGGCTAAAACCTCTTCAAGGTCACTCAGGAGGGCGACCTTGACAACATATGTCAAGGTCAAGGTCATCGGGGCTGGCTCCCTTCATCGATATATTTACCTAAAATAGTTCTCGCTAACATTGATGAATGTGCGGGATGCCCATCTTGTTTTGTAGCCTATTTGCTACATCGTTTTGTAGCCTATTTGCTAGTGGTACATCTTCGAGAAGTTCATCGAGTCGATGCAGAAGGAAATTTGCATAATATTCTGCATTTACAGTGCCTTGAATAAATTCGGGCCCGATGATATGATCTCCTACTATTCCTAGCCACACGTTCACAGTCCATCTGCCTTGAATGTTGGTTTCGTTTATACAGTGTGGATTTTTCTCTGCATAATTGTGTCCGTTGTGCCTATTTATACATCCATCACTTCCAAAAATTGCTTCGTCAGTTCAGAGAATATTTTGCAAAAAATTCGTCCCCAACATCATTAAAATCCACCTGCATAAATTTAGAAATTGACAATCCTAGTTGGTAAAGGACAACGTCTGGTATGTTGCAACAAAAGAACAAGAAATAAATTTTTAAACAAACTTACGTGCTCAATAAGCCATTCACAAAAATGTAAACGTCGTGGCATATCACCAGGTCTGAGTCTTTGTGCTGTATGCTGTTTAAATGGATGCAAACCCAGGGAATGTTTAATAATTCTGTGCACTCTAACATGGTTTATATTTAAATCTCTGGCAACTGCTCTTGTGCTAGTATGGGGATTTGCCATAACAGCCTGTTGAACATCATTAACAGTCCCCTGTCTCCTCTGTGGAACACGGATGGGCCTGCTGGTTTTATAAAACTCTCCATTTCTTTTCAGTCTCTCGCAAAGGCAATAAAAAAACCGTACTCGGGATGTCGCCTGTCCGGAAATCTTTGAGCGTAAAGCGTAGCCGCTTACCTTTGATTTCTTCGACACTCGCCATAAATAAGAATCATGTCCGTTAACTCTTCGTACGAATAGCGATTTTCTTCAGGTTCCATCGTAATTCTCTCAACCCGGGAAAAAATGGAGGAGATCTGACCATATCTGATTTGATAAAATGAGATACAACGAGATCTGAAATTATAGTAGAGTCAGATCTGATTGGACAAAATTTTATCTCGTCATATCTGCATGGCCAGATCTGATCAGATCCAGCCAGACATGCTAAACTTTAGTCCGATTTCGCAAGATCTTCCGGGAAAAAATTTTCACATATGATCATATATAATCATATATGCTGTAACGTTGCCGTCCCGCGAGCGCGTCCACCGGGTTCCTCCCTCAAGGCAACAGGCCAAGCGTAGGGAAAACCGTGCCGCAGTCTCCAGAAAGGCGACCGTTATTCGGTATTTCCGATATTGTTACTGATTATTTTATTTTTTTTTCTATGAAACCGAGCGTGTGCGTACGGATGGAGGCGAGGGCAGAGGAGAGAGAGGAGAGGCCCGGCTAACGGACAAATTCCGCGGCGAGCACGGTGTAAGGGCATGCGGAACGGGAACGGAGCGAGCGGAGCAGCGAGCCGGGAGGAAGGAGCCCAGGGCCCGTGGCACGA
>NW_011959299.1:0-1756 GCF_000949405.1 Vollenhovia emeryi | reverse complement strand
ACACGAAAAACAAGGGTTACTTCAAAAAGCTGTAACTTGGCGAAAAAAAATCGCAGTAACTTCTTTTTTTTTTAAATTGAAGGGAAAAGTACACTCTTTTTGATACTTCGAGCAGAATTAGCGAGGAAAAATTTCCTACGCCCGGGCACCTGGCCAAAGTTGGTTAGTTTTTAGGTAAAAACATGTCCTTACATTTTAAAAGCTACAGCAGCGCAGATGCATTCGAGGAAAAATCTGGTGACTAGTTTTGAAGCTGAGAGTGCAAGCTTTAATTTAAAAAAAAACGATCTTGCTACGATGATTTTTAACGGAGATATCGTCGGTAATGTCGAAAACACAAGGGTTATTTCAGTGAGCTGTGATTTGGCGAAAAAAATCGTCGGAACTTCTTTTTTTTTTAAATTGAAGAGAAAAGTATACACTTTTTGATACCGTAAGCAGAACTGGCGAAGAAAAATTACTACACTCCGCACAGTGCGTCAAAGTGTGCAATTTTTTAAAGTAAAAACATGGTCATGATTTTGAGAAAGTTCCGGGAAATGGGAAGAGTGAATGCAAATTCCAATAAGAGCTTCTTAAAGCAGAGGCTTTGCCCTATAAAATGAAAAAAAAACTTCAATTCGACCAGTTTTCGCGAAGTTACGCTTATTTGAAATTCGCCAAATTTTGATGTAAATTTCTTGTTGCGTTAATTTTTTTGATGAGTGTATGAACAATTTTTATATAATTATCTGACTTTATACAGTTGTACACAATTATAAATAAGCAATTTTTTACATTACAATTTGTTTCATATAAAACAGAGCTGTCCACGAACTGCTCATTTCGGCCGATTTTCGCGAGTACCGCCTATCACCCCCTACTCCAGTCATTAAACAACCGTAACCAAGCGCGCGACGCTCAGCTTCAGGTACGACGTATCGGTAATCCGACTCCGTTGCGTGTCCCTTGACCGCCAAATGTCAGTTTCTAAAACGTGATATGTTTAACATCTTTTTACATAATTATTTCAATGAGAAATTTTTAATTTTCGAATATTAATTACATTGACGAGAATATTTTTAGTAATAGATTTCCACATCACCTAGGAGGTACTATAATTGACGCGTTTTCCCAGTGTACTGGGGAAACCACTTAAGAAAAACGCGTCAATTATAGTACCTCCTGGGTGACGTGGAAATCTATTACTAAAACTATTCTCGTCAATGTAATTAATATTCGAAAATTAAAAATTTCTCATTGAAATAATTATTTAAAAAGATGTTAAACATATCACGTTTTAGAAACTGACATTTCGCAGTCAAGGGGCACGCAACGGCGTCGGATTACCGATACGTCGTACCTGAAGCTGAGCGTCGCGCGTTTGGTTACGGTTGTTTAATGACTGGAGTAGGGGGTGATAGGCGGTGCCTCGCGAAAATCGGCCGAAATGAGCAGTTCGTGGACAGCTCTGATATAAAACAATGTCTAAATCTATAAAGTTATATATACACAAACATAACAATATATGCCTTAACCCTATATAAGCATACAAATATACATACAATACAATTGTACACAATTATAAATAAGCAAAATTTTTGACATTACAATTTGTTTCATCTAAAATAATGTCTAAATCTATAAAGTTATACAGAACTGTGTAGAATTGTAAATTTGTAAGCACACCACACACACACACACACACACACACACACACACACACACACACACACACACACATACGCCTACAAATATACATGTAAAAATTATATAC
>NW_011959298.1:0-1756 GCF_000949405.1 Vollenhovia emeryi | reverse complement strand
GGTCCGGATTGGACCGCACCCTTCTGTCATGGGCGCTCTTCCTGCGCATTTTGCGTGCGCCGCGACGGGGGTGCCACCGGGCCCCCGCCGCGCCCCCTTGTTGTTGGTGGGGGCTGGTGAGCCGGGAGTCCTCAGCTCCCGACTCACCCCCTGGGATCCCTCTGCTATCCCAGACTTTTCCCCTTTTGGTCGCCTCTTACGACGGGCAGGGGATACCCCGGGCCTATTCGTTGGCGGGCCCCGGACGCCTTGCGGAGGGATCACCCCTCTCTGTCGACTTTTGGTCGGCCCCTCCCCACTTGCCAGGGGGAGATGTCCTTCCCTACCTAGCTCTCGGGAGAGGAGGGAGGTAGCAGGCGTACTGTCCCCGTCCTTACGGGCAAGGACAGCCGTCCCGCGAATCCCACCCCCCTCCACCGGGCAACCAGCCTCTTCGATGCGCGGCCACTCCTCTCCTCCTCCTTCTTCTCCTGGCCGCTGCTGCTCCTTGGCAACCGGAGGGATCTGCCTCCCCCCTACGTATCCTTTCCGCGTTCTCCTTCTCACGCATCACTGACTCGCAGTAAGCCGAGAACGCCTTCCACTTGTCCTCGCCCTCCACTATCGCTTCCACCACCTTCGGGAGGGCGAGGTCATCGCCGATCGCGTCCCTCAGGACGCGCCTCTGCCCAGCCCACGCCGGGCAGTGCTCCAGCGTGTGCTGCGCTGAGTCGTCCGCGCTGTCACAATGGTGACAGCGGGACGTGTCCTCTCTTCCGATCCGCCGCAGGTACCTACCGAAGCAACCATGCCCGGTGAGCACCTGCGACGTCCGGTACGAAGCTCTGGCCCAAGGACGCTCGAGCCATGCGTCCAATTGAGGGAGGATGGCCGACACAGTCCTCTGGCCCGCGCAATCTGCTCGCCCGAGCCACTGCCGCCACTCCTCCCTCATGTCCCTCTTCAGCTGAAGGGCTATGGCCCTTCTGATCCTGGGGGTTACTGGATCTCCCCTCCTCTTGGCCTCGGCCACCTTGTTATAGATAGCCGCGTGGACCTTGGCGGTCAGCTCTATAGGCGGTATGCACGCCATCAGTGTTGCCGCCGCCCTAGACACGGTTCGGTATCCCCGAATGACCCTGATGGCCATTCTCCTCTGCGTTTTGCGCAGGACGGCCGCAGCCGTCTTCTCCTTTTTCAGGGCGTCTGCCCATATGGGGGCACCGTAGTGGGCAATGGAGTTTGTAACGTTGCTGTACAGCTTCCTCACTCTGCCATGCGGCCCCCCCAAGTTGGGCATCACCCTGGACAGGGCGTTTGCCGCCGCGTCGAGCCTGGGCCCCAGCCCAGCAAGGTGGTCTTTGCAACTTCCACTTCCCGTCAATCCGTAGGCCCAGGTATTTTATTACCTTGCCCACTTGTATACTTGTCCCATCGACAGAGATGGTCATGTTAGGTGGCTCGCCCCTCTTTCCATCGTGGATATAAACTGCCTCCGTCTTCTTCGCGGCCACATTCATCCCCAGGGCTGCAATGGCTCTCACCGCGCACGCCACGGCGATGTTGGCGTTATTGGCCGCGTCCTGCCACCCATCCCCGCCGGCAAGCACGAGTGTATCATCTGCATAGCAGACCATCGTGCTGCCGGCGGGCATGGGTGTCCTCAACACCCTGTCGTATGCGACGTCCCACAGGATCGGTCCAAGGACCGAACCCTGCGGGACGCCACGCACCGCGTCCCATTTTCTGGGATCCCCCTCTCGATCTTCGCAGGCTA
>NW_011959297.1:0-1756 GCF_000949405.1 Vollenhovia emeryi | reverse complement strand
GACATGGTGGTCAACTCATTCACAAGAGTATCCATGTTTATCAAAAATGGCTCGGGACTTCCTAGCAACGCCAGCTACGTCTGTTCCAGCGGAACGATTATTTTCCAAAGCTGGATTAATTATACGCAAACATCGTAGTCAGCTAACTGCTGAATCCGCCAGGTCACTAATATGCCTCAATTCATGGTATATGTCAAACTTGCATTCATTATTAAAATAAATTTTGTTAAACAAATTTATTTATTTTACAAAAACGACCTACACTGGCCAATGCCTTTATTTAAAATAAAAACGACGTTTCGGTCCTGGATTTGGACCCTTTTCAAGTGATCTGTTACTTAATTATCCCTGATCTCGTATCGTTCGTTTGGCCAATATCTCTGTGTTAGTAGAGTATTAGTCAAAAGAATAAGAGGGAGAAATTTTGATTGCACTCTTTAGTTGGAGAGTGCAAAGTCAATTGAAGTTGCATTGTTAACTGTTGAAACATAAGTAAAAATGTCCATGAGATGTGTGTTGGACGAGGTAACAGATTGAACCAGTTCAATATTCAATTATTATATTCAAGAGAACATTTACAACTTTTTCAATGTTTAGCTTATGATATCTCGATAACTATTTGTCGGAGGGAAAAGTAGTACAGGACTTTTTAACTTGATTTGGTCTCAGGAAATGCTGTTACAATCGTGTTCCAATTGTTAAAAATTTTTGTGTATGTAAATTTTGTGTATGTTACAATACATAAATTAGTCAACTATACACAAATTAGTCAACTAATTTACATACACAAAAATTTTCAACAATTGGAACACTATTGTAACAGCATATTCCTGAGACCAAATCAAGTCAAAAAGTCCTGTATTACTTTTCCCTCCGACAAACAGTTATTGAGGTATCATAAACTAAACATTGAAAAAGTTGTAAATTTTCTCTTAAATATCTCAAAAAGTATTAGGCAAATCAAAAAATGTTTCGGACAAAATTTGTTCATATTAGTCAGTAGAATAAAATAGTATAATAAACAATGGGGAGTTTAAAAATTGAAGGTGACCTTCACGTAACCTTCAAGCAACTATTCAAGGTCAAATTAATGACACCATCTTATGTCACCTTCCAAACCAAACAACTTTTGTCTGAAACATTTTTCACGAAAATGCATATTTTTCCAAATTAACGCCTGATACGGTCGCTGTGTAACACCCTGTATATGTATATATGTATACACATATAGTATGTATATACATACTAACACATACGCGTGCGCGTGCATAAAGAGCATTTTTATAGAAATGTCATAAAATTATTATTGAACTATAAGAAATATGAGTAAAATGTATAAATACATGTTTTTATACATAGAATCACGTTATATGAAAAAAATTTTTTGTTGAGTTCTTTTTTAAACATACATCCAGATTACTTGAATTTTAAAATAAAATATTAGATTTTTGTTTTTGTTCATGAAATAACACAGTTGTAAACGCGCGATAAAAATTCCACCATGCTCGTAATATGTTCGTAAGACATACTCTGTATAATACATATACATATCTAAAGATTTTTTAATCTCTGTATAATACATATACTTACTCTAACAGAGTATAGTTTTTTACTTTGATTTATTTTCTAACGAAATTTTTAACTCCGGTAAAAAAGTTGTCATACAAAAGCATCTATAAATACATAGGATTATATAGAATTATATGTCAAATGTGTTCATACATATTTTTATATTGTATAATTTTATAGATTTATA
>NW_011959296.1:0-1756 GCF_000949405.1 Vollenhovia emeryi | reverse complement strand
AAGAATTATTATTGGCCAGGCATGACAAGAGAAGCGGCCAACTACGTCAGACGATGCACCAACTGCCGACTACACAAGGTACAACAACGACAAACCGCGGGACTAATGCACCACCATCGAGTAGAGGAACCAGCCACCGTCATAGCGATCGACCTCGTCGGACCGCTACCTCGTTCTATGGAGGGACACGCGTGGATACTCGTGGCGCAAGACGTCTTCACGAAATGGGTCGTCGCCAAGCCACTACGACAAGCCACCGCAGTCGCAATCACCAAAAACGTCAAGGAGCACATCTTACTGCAACACGGCTGCCCAAGACGGATAATAACAGACAACGGTCGTCAATTCGAGAGCCGGGAATTTCGAGGGCTACTCGAGCGGGCCGGCATTCAACACCGACGAACGCCTCCGTACTCGCCGCAGTGCAATCCAGTGGAACGAGCCAACCGAACGTTAAAAACCATGGTCGCCCAGTACATCGAACGAGATCACCGCCGGTGGGACCAAAAACTACCCGAGCTAGTATTCGCAATTAACACAGCGGTACAGGAAAGTACCGAATTCACGCCGGCCAGGCTGACGTACGGCCGCGAACTTACCGCCCCGGGGACACTGCGCGCGCAGCACGAGGCGCCACTGGCAGAAGACATCGGGGAACCCGAAACCGCAACGCGCGAACACCGAATAGATCAAATGCGCGAGGAAGCCGCAACCGCCGCCGCACGCCAACAGGACGCCACATCACGCCAGGAACAATACTACAATCTTCGACGCCGGGACTGGCGTCCCGCACCTGGAGACCAAGTTATGAGACGGGAACACCCGCTGTCAAAGGCCGGCGAACACTTCGCGGGAAAACTCGCGCCGAAATACTCCGGTCCGTATGCCGTCGACCGAGCAATATCACCGGTCGTCTACCGCCTGCGAAACCAAAACAACCGCCTGGTCGGAACCGCGCATGTGAAGGATTTGAAGGGTGTCGCGGACTCCTAAAATCAAAACATCACAACGGGTATATATACGGGAACACGGACCGAGGAGGACAGACGGAATAGTCAGCGAAATGGGCAAGTTGCGAAAGCAGATCGAGAGAGCCGCCCCGAGAGCCAGGATACCCGGCCACGCACCACCTCCGGGGATGACGCTGCAGGCCCCGCGATACGTGCCGCCCGCCGAGGCCCGGCCACGAACCACCCGCGCCTCGATCAGCATAGAGAGCAGGGGCAGAACCCCGGCCACCATACGAGCCCGAACAGTCCGGTCGAGACAGGAGCAGCTATACGACACCGCGGCACGAACGACCGCCGCCCTCGCCTCCGAACTCGAGGAGCTGTTCGGATCCCTGTCCGATCTCGACGACGAGCCAATACCGGAAACACGGGTCAACGCGGGAACGGAGAACGGCGCCGCGCCACCGGCCGCACCGATTACGCCGAGCCTACCGACGCCTCCGCCGACACCAGCCGCCTCACCAGCACCAAGAGCCGAGACCACGACATCGGGACCACCACCCGGATACGGGTATTTTACCGGTGGACAACCCGCAGCAGACCAGGGGCCGCTGAACGGCATTCCGTGGGAGCACATCCGCCCAGGACAGCGATACCGCCACCGCACGGCCGGGCGAACCGTTATTGTAAAGCGTCTCCGCAACGGAGAATTCCGCATACGGGAGCAAATGTAACCACGACCGTCGAGTGCCGAATAAATCTCTGCAAAACATACATAGTGTAATGTCCGGATCTGCCAGGGGGGA
>NW_011959295.1:0-1756 GCF_000949405.1 Vollenhovia emeryi | reverse complement strand
AACCCCGTCAGGCCCTGCCTCCACGGAGGCGGGCGGTAGAGGTCGTGGACGCCTCTGCCGCCCAAGAGAGTAGTGAACTCCCCCTGCGGGGAGGAGTCCCCCTCCCCCACACCAACGGGGGAGGGAGCGCAGCGGCCCGCCCATCAAACGGCGGGCCGGTGCGGGGGGCGCCCAGAAGTAATGGCTCTGCCTAGTCCTGGGCGTCCTCCAAGTAAAGCACAGCGCAGTCCACCGTGTGGTTTTAGTGCGGTAAGCCCAGCAGTCGCAATGTCAGCGGCCGCACCCGATCGCCATTAGGGGGGCAGTCCCACATAACCCGGGCCACTTAATGTAAACTCCCTTCCCGGAGGGGGGCCCGGGTATCCATAAAGGATTTCCACACGTAAAAACCAATAAGAAACACACATGTTTTTCTTCCCTTGGAAATTATTATTTTAGGAATCAGCGGATACCGACCAGCCAACGCATGGTTGCTGGTCGATAGCCATTGAAACAATAAAAAAGGGAAGAAACAACAGACAAGATGGGATCAGGCCCTCTCAGACGGCAATTTCAGAAGCCTTTATTTTATGTTATTTGGTTTTCTACCCAAAAAGTAAAACTCAGAATTTTTCGGAAGCCGCTGAAGGAAATGATACCCTAAGTAAATATCAAAGGGTGACGACGACTTAATGGTCGGGTTGCCAATAAGGATGACAACCCCCTGACACCTCCCACCAATTTTATGGGGAGGGGACCCATGTGTTGGCCAGTCGGTATCCGCTGATTCCTAAAATAATAATTTCCAAAGGAGGAAAAACGTTCTTATGGTTTTTTGAAAGAGAGAAATCGTGGAGTCCACAGGACGTAACACCCCCGGCCTTAGACAAATGTTGGGGGTGAATGCACACAACATTTGCATAAGTGAAGGCTTAAGAATTGATTTCTCTCTTTCGTCGATTGACGAACTTATTGGTATACTTATAAAAATATGTCAGAGTATAGGTCTCTTTAAGAAAGAGGAAAGAATAGGAGGTCCCTTAACTTCTCTTTTATTTCTTTCGTCTTTCTTTAATTATGCGTCAGTTGTATGCACATGCATAATTACGCATGTGCTAGATGGGGATATTCATTATTCTAATAGGTCTGCTTATTATTATTGGGGATGGTAACCATATATTTAGTTGCATATATAATATGTAAGAGCGTAGTATTGTTGATATGTAATTTATTATCCCATGCGTTCCTTTATTACTAAAGTACGAGAATTTAATTTGTTTCAAAAGCAAATAGGGTAAATGTTAAGCTGACTACGTGACTATCGGTCGGGCCGGAGAGTGTTTTACACTCTTTACCACCTCCCTTTTTTCCCTTTTTTTTTCGGTTGCTGCCTTGACCCGATCCCTCGGGCCCTAAGACCCTTATGTTTTTATCACTTTGCTGGGAATCCTCGAGATTATTATTTTTCTCGAGGTTCGCTAACAGCGATTTAGTCGCTGTACACTTCGTCTGGGTGAGCATGGTATCCTTTCGGATTAGGTCGCTAAGGGTGACGAGTATACTTAAAAGCGATAGGTGATTGAGCTCCCTGGCGGGGTGGCTCATCGGAGTATTACTAAATAGGTCAATGCAGTATTGGATTGTCTCAACCTTTGAGATTCTCTTTTGTTTCCTTCGCGTGCGGTGACGCGAAATGGATGGTTGATTTTAAGCCACTGGGGCTGCGTGCCGGATTTGACAGTCAGGTAGCCGCTGATATTGGTTTATAATGTATATA
>NW_011959294.1:0-1756 GCF_000949405.1 Vollenhovia emeryi | reverse complement strand
CCCCCGCGGCCGGTCGGGCAGGCCGGGCCCGGGGAAGTCTTCCCCGAGCCCAGCGCCGCCGCCGCCGCTGCTGTGGCGGGCGGGGAAGGGATCTGGGGCCCCTCCTCTCCCGCTCCGCCGCCTCCTTCTGCGAGATGACTTTCTCGCAGAAGGAGGCAAACGCGTGCCAGGACCTCTCCTCTTCCAATATTGCGGTGATCACCGCTGGAAGGGAGAGGTCCTGCCCTATCACGCGGACGAGCGCCTCCCGCTCGTCCGCCCACGCCGGATACTCGCCCAACGTGTGTTGGGCGGTGTCGTCCGCCGCGCTGCAATGGTGGCAGCGGGAGTCTTGCTCCTTTCCGATCCGACCCAGGAATTGTCCGAAACAACCATGCCCCGTCATCACCTGGGTCATCCGGAAAGACAGCCCACCCCATCCCCTGTCGACCTCGCACTGGTCAAGGAGGGGCCCGATTGCCCGGACGACGCCCAGCCCCGGGGTGTTGTTCCCCGAGGCTAAGAGCGCCTCTCGCCACATGGCGATTGTGCGTCACCGGTGCCGGAGTCTCTGCCGAGCACGGTGAGTCGCTGACCATCTTATGGGTCTCCCCTCGGAGTCGCGGCTTTCGAGGAACATGTTACTATGTTCCTCCGCCGCGTACTCCATCGGGGGGAGACCAGCGATCACCGCCGCCGCGTTGTACGCCACGGTCCGGTACGCCCTACAGATCCTCGCGGCTATCGGGCGAAACGCACGCGCCATCTGAGCGCGCGCGCGCCGCGATGCCGCGAGTTTTGGGGCCCAAACTGGGGCCCCGTAGAGCGCCACGGACTTAACCGTGTTGGCGTACAGCCGACGCACCTTGCCGTCCGGGCCGCCAAGGTTGGGGAGGAGCCGGCCAAGCTTGGCCGCCCTCACTCCCGCCCTGCTTGCGGCTCTGGCAAGGTGGCTCGCAAAGCTCCATCGGTCGTCGAGGATCAACCCGAGATAATTCATCTCGTGGCCGATCCTGACGAGGGCCGTACCCACAGCCAGGGTGAGTCCCTCGGGCGGCGCGCCGCGTGCTCCACGTCTTTTGCCGTGGAACATCACGGCCTCGGTCTTGCCGAATGCCACCTCGAGGCCCAGGCTGCGGATAGAGTCGACTATCGCTCCCGCTGCCACTCGCCCCCTGGCGAGGGCTTCCCTCCAATCGCGGCCCCCGGCTGTCACGAGCGTGTCGTCCGCGTAGCAGACGACGTGACAGTCGGGGGGGAGGGGAACACGCAGCACCGAGTCGTACCCCAGGTTCCACAAGAACGGTCCGAGAACCGAACCCTGAGGCACTCCCCGGTGCAGTCTCTTCCGTCGGCGTACGCCGCCTTGGTCGATGTATTCGACCCACCTGTCCCTCAGGTAGTCGCTCACGACGCGGGCGAGATACGGCGGTACCTCACGGCGTCGGAGCGACTCCCTGATTCGTCCCCAGGGGAGGGTGTTGAAGGCGTTGGATATGTCCAGTGATACAGCCAACATCCCCCCCCTGGGACGTCGCCTCTTCAGAGAGGGCCTGGACACGCTTAATAGCGTCGATGGTAGACAGGCCCTCTCTGAACCCATATTGGGCCCCGGTAGTATCGGGGCCCGTTTGGGACAGGTGCTGGACGAGGCGGTTCACGAGTATTCGCTCGAACAATTTACCAACCTCGTCCAGAAGGCATAAGGCCTATACGCCGACGGAAGAGAGGCGTCTTTCCCCTCCTTTGGGAGGAGCACCAACGTGGCCCTCTTCCA
>NW_011959293.1:0-1755 GCF_000949405.1 Vollenhovia emeryi | reverse complement strand
AGGATTAAAACAAGAATGTTGCTTAAACAATTCACTTTATTTTCATATTTGCAATAACAAGATATTTGATCCTCTCCATGATATTTTATTAGAAATAGGACCAATGATTGTAAAATTAATTTTGCATAAATTTGTCATTGAAGAAAAGATTTTTACTATAGAATATTTTAATGGAAAACTATGTGCATTTAATTATGGATATACCGAGAAGAAAAATAAACCCACGCCAAATTTTACTAAAAATATGCTTAATAAAAAAGAGCATACTTTGAGTCAGAAGGGAATGCAAATGTGGCTACTGTTAAGAGCGTTACCTTTTCTTTTGTCTGAAAAAATTCCTGATGGAAACGTGTATATTATAATACTGTTATTGAGGATTATGGAGTTAATTTTTGCACCAAAAATTTGTCCTTCTTTGATTCCATATTTAAGAGTATTAGTTAAAGACTTTTTTGAAGTCTTTAAAAGATTATTTCCTGACATAAATGCAATTAATAAATTTCATCATTTAGATCATTATGCTGATTGCATTACCTGGTCAGGGCCATTATTTCATTTTTGGTGTATGCGTTTCGAATCCAAGCATGGCGAAATAAAATTGCGTGCTCAAAATGTTCACAATTTTAGAAATTCCCCTAAAACTTTGATAAGAATCTCTCAATGCAATCAAATTATGAAATGGGGTACGGATGATGTAAAAACAGATAAAATAAATATCCTTGATGGAAAGACAAAATCTGTGAGAAGCACACTAAGCAGATTTGATTTGCACAATTTAAGTTATGATGATGTAGATGAGGTTTTTTGTTGTACAAATATTATAATAAATGGTTCCGAATTCAGGAAAAATTTATATGTATGTCTTCAAGTTTCGCACATGGCACCGAAGAACTTACCAATTTTTGGAATTATAAAAGAAATAATTATCATGGAAAACAAAGTATTTTTAAGAATTGAGATTTTTTTGACACTCGGTTTTGATACAAGTCTAAATGCATACTATATCACTGAAGTTGATGATAATAATGATTCCAGTCGTTTTGTCAATGTATTTGATCTTGGCTATTTCAAGCCTTTATCTTGTTGGACAATACCAAATTCAGATTACAAATTTATTAGTCTACGTCATATTCTCTTATGACGGTTTTTTAAAGGTGATTGGTTTTATTTATACTATTGATCTTGCTTTTTAAATAATCTCATTAATGTTACAATACACTAATTTGATTATTTTTGAATTTATTTCTTTACCAGAGAAAAAGAAAGTGTTAAACATGATATGTGTGTTGTATTTATCTTTTATATTTAAAAAAAATCTTTTAATATCAATCGTTTTCAGATGAGGGAATTGATGGGCGATCTTTTTCAGATCTAACTGAAAAAGATCGATTTGTCTGAACTAAAAATTAAAATGGGTCCCCGTAAAATCATTCTAAAAATGATACAAAAATTGAAACAGAGTCGTCCGGTAAGATATAATCATAATATAAAATATTGTAATCTGTTATAAAAATAATTCGTAAACGTTTATAGGAAGAAGTCAAGAACTTTTATGTCACTGCTGATGGATCAATTGCATTACAACCTAGTAATGATTTGATTACTTGTGACTCGGATGGCTCGTATGACTTCAATTTAAGTACACTGTATGAATGTACAACTGACAAAACTGACAAAAAGTCGTTTGACAATACCCCTACAGTTAACATAATCAATACATGTAATACAACTGATAGTCAATCGTCTGGCAATACC
>NW_011959292.1:0-1755 GCF_000949405.1 Vollenhovia emeryi | reverse complement strand
TGCAAGACCGCATTTTCCACACCGTATGGACACTACGAATTTAACCGCATGCCATTCGGATTAAAGAATGCACCCGCAACTTTTCAACGTTTAATGAATAACATTCTGATGGGGTTACAAGGATTAAAATGCTTAGTCTACCTGGACGACATAGTGATCTACGGCCCGAGTCTACACGAGCACAATAAAAGACTCGTGCAAGTATTCAATCGCTTACGCGAAAGTAACTTGAAACTGCAACCTGACAAGTGTGAATTCCTCCGTAAGGAAGTGATATACCTAGGGCATATTATCACTAAGGACGGGATCTCGCCCGATCCAGCATAATTAGACGCAGTAAAATCTTTCCCAGCACCCAACAAAGTCAAGGATATTCAATCCTTTATAGGCCTAGCGGGATACTACAGAAAGTTCATAAAAGACTTCTCCAAAATTGCCAAACCTCTGACTAAACTAACGAAGAAAGGCGAAAAGTTCGAGTGGACGACCGCACAGCAAAATGCCTTTGATAGTCTAAAACTCGCGCTGACAACAGCCCCCGTACTAAAATACCCGGACTTCAGTGACGAGTTCATTGTCACGACCGACGCGTCAGATTACGCTATCGGAGCTATCCTGTCTCAAGGCACGGTAGGTCAAGACCGACCCATCGCATATGCCAGCCGTGTATTATCGCGAGCCGAGCAAAACTACAACACCACCGAAAAGGAACTACTAGCCATTGTATGGGCAGTCAAACATTTCCGCCCATACGTATATGGCACAAAGTTTAAAATAATCACAGACCATAAGCCACTGATATGGCTATTCAACGTAACCGACCCCGGTTCACGGTTAATTCGATGGAGACTCAAACTGGAGGAATACGACTACGAAATGGTCCACAAGGCAGGAAAGAGCAATGTAAACGCCGACGCATTGAGCCGCTATCTCGCGGAAAATAAAAAACTGATTCACCATATCGAAACAGGAGAAGAAGAAGAAAGAGGAGGAGAACAGAGGGAATACTCTGCGGAAGAAAAGGAGCAGATACTATATGAGTATCACGACGCTCCGTTAGGCGGTCACCAGGGAATCGCGCGAACACTACACCGCATCAGATTACGACACCACTGGCACGGTCTAAATAAAGACGTCGAGAGTTATATTGCAAAATGCGAATTCTGTCAGAAAAACAAACTAAGACAGAAAACTAAAATGCCGCTAGTTATTACAGACACCCCTACGAAGCCATTCGAGAAATGCGCCCTAGATATAGTAGGGCCCCTTACAATAACAACCACGGGAAATAAATACGCCTTGACGTTCCAAGATAGTTTAACTAAGTTCAGTAAGGCAATACCACTCGAAAATCAAGAAGCAAACACGGTAGCGAAGGCATTCGTAACTAAAATAATCCTTGAACATGGAATACCGGAAAAGGTATTAACAGACCAAGGCACTAATTTCACGAGCGAAATCTTTAAGAATACGTGCAAGTTACTGAAAATCCACAAAATACAGACGACAGCGTATCACCCAGAGAGCAACGGAGCTCTCGAACGATCCACAGAACACTAGCCGAATACCTACGGCATTACATAAATACAGACCAGACAGATTGGGACGAATGGCTCCCATACGCCATGTTCACATATAACACTACTCCCCATACGGTAACAGGGCTCACACCTTTCGAATTAATGTACGGCCACCAAGCCGTACTGCCTACAGCACTGACAAAACCACCTCGACCATCGTATACGTACGACATTT
>NW_011959291.1:0-1755 GCF_000949405.1 Vollenhovia emeryi | reverse complement strand
CGGCCTCAGCCAGGGGGGAAGTCGCAGTGACAAGTTTCCAAAGCTCCAAAGCGCGCGAGATTTAAAAATGAAAATTTATTGTAATCGAAAATGACTATTTCGGTGATTAATAAATCGCCCTCATCAATTTTGGCTCAAATAAAGACGAAAAACATTGAAATTTAAAAAAAATTGTTTTCATAAATTTTTTTCCATTTCAGTGAAAAAATTTATAACTTTTGAACGGTAAGTCGTAGGAACTTTGTCAAAGGCATTTTGGAGAGGTAAGATCTGTGGCTATCAAATGCAGAAAAAAAATCAAAAATTCATCGACTATCTTCGGAGACACACTAAGTTTTATAAAAAAAATGTCAAAAATGTCAACAAAAATTCACTTTTTTAATTTTATTTCTTGAAAACTACGCTACCGTCAGATAAGTGTGATACATTTTCTGAAAGGTCTCGGCAATACCTTTTCAACAAGCCCTAATCAAAAATAATCCGACGAGTATTTCAAAAGTTACGCTAATTTACATGACTCCCGCTCGAAACCCAAACAAAATTTTTCAAACGGCTGCCATTTCTCAGGGAAGCGATTTTCGACAAAAACTCAAATGGATGTTTCGTCTTAGAATTGTCCAAGGAATACGCCCCTGAAGTTCCGCTACTCATCACTGGACCACCCTGTATATATGAAATGACTCGGGAAGACATCCCCAACAACATATTTAAAAATAAAACAAATCGGAGAGGAAGTCGCTTTTATGCATAATTACCAAAGTACGTAAGTTTTGTCTGAAACATTTTTTTATTTGCCTAATACTTTTTGAGATGTTCAAGAGAAAATTTATAACTTTTCAATGTTTAGCTTATGATATCTCGTTAACTATTTGTCAGAGGGAAAAGTAGTACAGGACTTTTTTACCTGATTTGATCTCAGGAATATGCTGTTGCAATAGTGCTCCAATTATGGAAAATTTTTGTGTATTGTACAATCTACCAAATTTACATAAATAAAAATTTTCAATAATTAGAGCACTATTGCAACAGCATATTCCTGAGATCAAATCAGGTAAAAAAGTCCTGTACTACTTTTCCCTCTGACAAATAGTTAACGAGATATCATAAGCTAAACATTGAAAAAGTTATAAATTTTCTCTTGAATATCTCAAAAAGTATTAGGCAAATAAAAAAATGTTTCAGACAAAACTTACGTACTTTTTAACGTGGAATGCGAATCTGTTATAAAAAGTAGGGGTTCCCATTTTAGATTTTAAAGTTGTCCCCCGCCCCACCCACAGGGGTGGGGGTGGGGGGTCAATTTTGGTATCATTCGATAGCTCTTTCAAAAATAGGAAATACGTATTTTTCCGTTTTCCGAGCCACCCACAATTTCTCGGGATATTCAACCGTTCCGGGACTTTTAGACCATCCTGTATATTGAGATAACGGCTGAATACGTTATCTCAATAACGTTATTGAGATAACGTATTCAGCCGTTATTGAGATTTGATAATCTCGGGTACTCGAAACTGGCCGACTCGCGTAAATATGTACACGGGGCGGTCTCGCGCTGTATTCATTTAAAAACGTTACATATGTGATTATATACAGGGTGAGTTATAACATTTGTCCCAGAGCTCGTGAGAAGGTAGAACGGATCGAGATGAACAGAAAAGTCCTGAACCATTTGCAATTGTCGCAATAGTTAACGAGTAATAAATTATCGAAAATCGTCGTCTTTGCCCTGCCCACTGTCCAATTCGAGCGCGTGGC
>NW_011959290.1:0-1754 GCF_000949405.1 Vollenhovia emeryi | reverse complement strand
CATATATGAACAAATGTCATTATTAAATGATTGTACAAATACAAGACCGTATGTATAAAATTTTAATTAAATTTAAAAAGTTGTTAAATCTATTAATAATTTATGAATAAAATAATTTTGTTTTATAGTTCTACAAGTAATGTTTCAATGAACCATGAGGATGATTCGCACGCGAATGACTACTTATTAGATGAGAACACAGAAGATGCTTCCTGTTCCACGAGCTATATTTTCAATGACGACACAAGTAGTAGCACATCAGGTATTAACATAAGTGTATCCGATAACGGCTGCAGAGGTACTAAACGTAAGTACATTGTATTAATAATTTATGTTGAAAATTTTAAATTAGTTTATGTGATTGGTGAAAGACGTAACATTGAAAGAATGTTTAAATAATATATTTTTGATGTTTTAGGACGGAGAAATCTTTCGACTGACGGAGACTTTGACAAGGATTTATTAAAAATTTTATCTGACACCAACAAACCGCTTGACGGTGTTGACGGTTTTTTAGTGCAACTGGGCGACATTTTAAGACGACTGCCTTATAAAAATCGAAGAATCGTCCAAAACAAAATTATGAACGATGTTTTACAGGCGGAAGAAGATGCAGGTCTTTTATAAAAAAAACGTTTATTTTATTTATGCTATATACGTCAGTTAATATTTATCTAAATTTATAAACATTTGCATTCAAAATAAAATACATTTATTTTTCATATTTCAATGTTTCTTTTTATATGTCGTTAAGGGGTTATAACAGTGTGAAAAAAATTCAAAATCGATTATTTGTTTCGCTTTAATCGATAGTTTTTGACCTTAAGAATATGTATCTCAGCTCCCAAAACGTTATTCGGCTTAGAAGTATTCGAAATTCGCGCCGAACACTGACGCTCCCCGCACAACGCGCCATTAGGGATGCGCACAACTACCGCCTTTTTCGTCCATCCGGGCGCCGAAATTCATACCCACGTGACTTGGGCCAGCTGAGGGACTGTATGTATTTGTGTGTGTATATGTTTTTTAGTATAATCAGTTGGTCAGTTATAGGCCGTCTTTCGAGAAGCAACGGTGCGTATCAACGTGTTTTTCAGTTTGTCGAGTGCACACGTGAATTTAACTGCTCAAAATGGATCGGAAAAGTAAGAGACACGTGTCGGGCGAAAATATGAAGAGGGCTGACAGAAAAAGAGCGAAATTCGTCCCTCCAAAGAATCGATACGATTTAGAAAAAGAAGAAGGAAATACGAGTGCGTGTCCATGATGCTAGTACTTGGTCCAAGTTCTAATTCCGCGAAATATGTAGCCAATCAATATAGTTGTTCCACAAAAGCTGCAAGTTGATTGGCTACGCATTTCTCAAAACTAGAACTTGGACCAAGTACTAGCGTCATGGACACAGGCCTAAATTCACCTGAATAGATACAGAGTTTCTAAATTCTAAACAGTTGCTATTCTTTTCATCGGTGCTGTCGATACGTTATTGCCCGAATGAGATGTATTTACAGAATGGTTACGGTAGAAGAAAGATACGCGTTATACATATATAAATATCCATTGTTATATTTGGCGTAATTTGTTGATGATATCATTACTTTTGTAGAGAAGATAGTTTTGTAGAGAAGATTTTTGTAGAGACAATATTTTTGAAAAGGTATTTTTGGAAAGATATTTTTATAAAAATATTTTTGTAAAGAAGATACTTTTGCAGGAAAGATATTTTTGTAAAGAAGATACTTTTGCAGGAAAGA
>NW_011959289.1:0-1754 GCF_000949405.1 Vollenhovia emeryi | reverse complement strand
CCGTCTACTAGATTATCGTGAATGCGTCCGTGCCCGTCGGGTAAGGTTTAGAGCGTCAGAGAATCCCTGCCGTCGAGTTAGCGCCGGATTCTTTCCCGCCACATCGAAGCTCGCGGCGAGTCGTTTCCCCGATCCCGGGGCTTGTATTAGTTCCGCTTGCGACGCCGCCCGTTATTGCGGCCACTCTACCGGCTTATTAACGCCGCCTTCTATTAAACCCGATTTTATTTATCTTATTTTCCGAGTTTTCTTTTCGTGTTCGTCTCCCTTCGTGTGTCCCGTCCGTCGTGTAAAGTCCGTAAGCCCCGTGACCTCTGGAAGCGGTTGGCGTCAACCACCGCCCAGCCCCTCTACCGTTAGGCGAGCTAGCCTGCCCGTGGCGAAGGCCGATATTTGTCGTTCGTGCAATTTGGCGAATATCGCGACGTGACGCGTGAAAGACCGCGTCTGGCGCCCAATCTTCGTTTTTCGCGTCGGGCCTTCGGCCTTCGGCACGGTACGCGCGGAGCTACCGAGATCCCGCTCCTTTCCGGCGCGTTTTCATTTTCCCCTTTCGGTTTTTGCCGACGACCCGATCCGTCCGCATCCCGCGCTTCTCGCGCCCGGCGACCGTACTCCCCGTCGTCGGCGCGCGTCGCCTTAAGATCCGCGCGCGACCGCGAGAGCGGGACGGCAACACCCGTCCGTCCGAGTATAACGGGAGGGCGGAGAAGATTAAAGAAAAAGGAAAAGTAGCGTCGCAATACACTATATAAAATTGTATATATGTCGTCTTCTAACCTGAAAACTGCTTGTGGCATAGAACCGTAGACAAATTAATAATTGAAATACCGGAGGTATAGGGAGACCACGGTTATTGATGATCATAAATCCTTCTTCAATTTTAGGTTGAATTCCATAAAATACAGAATCTTTGTTAAATCTGAAGCGTCTTTTAAATTCGCGGTTGCTGTAGAACTCAAATGGATTTATCCAATCTCTAATATACCTTTTTGGAATACGCGTATTATTCTCAGAATCACTGTCAGAATCCTCATCGTTATCAGAATGTATTTCGTATAGCTCAATATTTCTTATGTCGTTTAATTCCATATTGCACATACAATTTTCACTGCCCAGATTTCACATATAAAAGTAAACAGGACTATCTTAAGTTCACTCTGACCACGACTTCATTAAGAATCGTCTTATTTCAGTTATATACGTCAAATAAGAAAATCTTAAATGACTATGAATTCGATGGTAATAAGATAGTCTTAAGTCAATACTTATATCAAATAAGACGTGTTTATGAATTATATCAAGATGTTCTAAAATAAGATTATCTTCAACAAGTTACAACTTGAGGTTATGCTCAAGTCTTTGCTTGTTTTTTGACTACGAATCTAGAGGGGATCTTAAGACCAAACTTAAGACGGTCTTCGAAATAAGAACGGACTATGAATACCGGCCTTACTCTCCGTCCTTCAAGTCCATGCGTAATTCGGAACGCACCCTCAATCTAGGGTGCTTTCCAGCAACGTACACAGGCGACACTGTGTAACACAGTGTACGACCCAGTGCTTTCCAACTATGATACAAGTCGACACAAGCGTACACAGCTAAAATGCTGTGTTCGCAATTTTGTCTCACTCCATGGATACCAACATTTTTACATATACCATTTATTCTTCTACGGTGTGGTATTCCGGTAGGAAAATTTTTAAGTTTATATTCAGAACAATTCAGATATGGCTCCTGCCCACTGGACGCGG
>NW_011959288.1:0-1754 GCF_000949405.1 Vollenhovia emeryi | reverse complement strand
AGTTTAATTGGCGCTATTTGATGATATCATTACTTTTGTAGAGAAGATAGTTTTGTAGTGAGGATATTTTTGTAGAGATGTAAAAAGATAGAGTAACTAAATATGTATATTCGGTCGTTGGAGCTTATACTTGGCGCTTTTTTTACCTTTTTTTAAAAAGGTAAGTTTTTTAGGTGATCTATATAACAGCGTTGTGTAAATTTTTTTAATGTACTGCAACTCGGTAAACAAAATATCTTTGACTTATTAACTAAATTTCTATATGTTTTGAGACTCGTAAAGTAAATTGCTAAACAATGTTGTTTAAAAGAAGTACTGTATCTCTTGCCTTTTGCTTTTTTTCTGAAAAGGCGTGCTTGCATTTTAAAAAAATTAGCCGTCTCCTTGGGATAATATTTATCAAGTAACATATCTAACGAATTAATATCCTCTAGTGTGCAATCCTGTGTTTGCTGAAGTTTTGATTCCAAAACTGATATCCTCTTTTGGTACTTCTTAATTTTTTGGTACAGTTTGACTTTTTGTGGAGATTTTGAAGTAAGTGATAAACCTGTTTGAATTCCTACATTTGTCATTGTTGATTCTTTTGTTCCAACTTCTGTATGCGTTGTATTCACTTCTAAAACATGTATTAATTCTGCAGCTAGTACAATAATTAGACATATTCATAAATATTATAATACTATAAATACATTATTAACATTTAACCTGTATAGTATATTTCATTGGATTCATGCTCTTCGACATTCATATTATTTGACCTGCTCGGACCTGCTTCTTCTTCTGTGAAAACAAAAAAGACAAATTTTATACACACACATACTTTTATTATTTCACAATAACTTACCATTGTTCCTAATAACAGGACTTGGAACAGCATTTGGTTGCAATCTCGTTTTTTCGTAATTTAGAAACATCTTATTTTCAAAATGAAGCCTACACACTCTATAATTATTATATAAGTCTATAGCTTTCTTCAATGATAGATCATCTCGATTACAAGCTAGTATCCACAATTTAGACCTTTGAAAAACGTAATATAGATATTGAATAAATATTATATATACTTTCACTATTAATAATTCGTAATTGACTGTATAATGGTTTAAACGTTATACTAAAAATAACTTAAAATATATAAAGTGCAATTTTGATCTCTCAGTATATTACATAAATATGTATGTGTATATGCATAATAAAATCTAATAATTTCTATACATACATACATCCATACATACATACATACATATTTCTTTCATCGTGTTGATAAAATTAACTTAAAAGATAATAACTAACCTTTCTGCATCTTTTGGAAATCGGAATAAGGTCTCCTTTATTCCTCGTTTTTCGGTACTTGCACTTTGACAGTTGATTACACAGCATTTATAACCGCCTCTATCACTCATTTTAAATAAATCACCGTACTGTAAATTCAATGCGAAAATAAAAATCTATGTGACATAGAGACCTTCAAGACACAAGTTCAGCTGATGTTGGTGGCCGCCATGTTCTTAGTTGTGCAAATTGGTCATGCGCGAAGGACGACCATCCGTGCCATTTCTCACAGAGTGATCCTACTGTTCTTTCTTATACTGTGGCTGTGACTGTGCGCAGTGATGCTAGCCGAGAACGTTAGCACGGACGATGCCGCGGCGGTGGGGATGGAGTGGGGATAGTCCGTCTGGCCACGCCTGCGCGCGCACGCTCGCACACAAGCAACACGTCGTAGCCAAGCGTCGAGCGCACACGTTTTT
>NW_011959287.1:0-1754 GCF_000949405.1 Vollenhovia emeryi | reverse complement strand
GATGAGCGGGAGGTGGAGCGACGCGCGAGATACTATGTTTATGTTTCGGGTCGCTCGTCGCTCGCGCTCGCTGCCGCGCTCGCCGCCCGCGCCGCGCTCCCCGCCGCGCCTAAGTTTTTTCCCACCATGGTGTATCTCGCGCGTCGCTCCACCTCCCGCTCATCGATCGATTTTTTTAAATCCCAATCTACCACTATTTTCAAAGTTGCTACTTTTGCATCAGACACCCTGTATATATTTTTTTTGTGTATGTAAGGTATACATACCTTTAAAAATAATTTTATATTTATCTATTATATATCGGATAATATAAGTATACATATATTTTTATTTTCATTTTTTTATATATCTGTATTTTTGTATTTAAAGTATACATACCTTTAAAAATAATTTTATATTTAATATATATATATATATATATGTATATTGTATATAATAGTGTTCGTACGCATGTTTTAAACAAAGGTTTCGATGAGGCTTACTGGAAGCGCTCCAGTTGACGTTCGTTTAGACTGTAGGGCGTATCCTGTTTTTATGAGTAGCGTTCTCACGTCAGGTTCTTCTTCTTCGCTTCTCGGTGTAATTTCGAAATCCACAATGGCGGCTTCGTTGTTTACTGAGTCTCGGATTTTTATCCATCCTTCTCGTCCCTCTATTAAAATTCTTGTAATATCATTGGCTTTTTGTGGCCATCCAGGAGTTGGTGCGACCGGCTGGATATTAGCTAGGCTGCAGGGGATAGCTTGCCATTTTTCGTGGCAAAATTGTTCTGGTAATTGCCATATTTCAGTCATTGACCGGTGGACGGTCCTGCCCCAGTCTCGCAAGGCGACCGTAACCCTGTCACCTCTTTCTACTCGGGTTACGACTCCTCGCTGCCACCGACTCTTTTCGCGGTTGGCGACCGGCTTGTTTGGCACTATTTGTTCAGGCCATTGAATGAAGCGATGGTATTTCCGTGACATCTTCCAAGTTAGTTCTTCGACCAGCTCGTCGAGGATTTCGCGACCGCTTCCGACGTGCACCCAGAACAGGCCAGGCGATTCTACCCTGATGACCTTTGCTCTGAGGGGTCGGCGAGTTAGCAGCTGGGTATTAATTGGCTTGATTTCCATTTCTAAAAGAAGAAGGTGTCGAGCTGTTGATTATCACTTTATTGTAGCGTGTATTATATAGGGGAGCATCCGGATAAGACATCCGGATGGGGCGTCAGAAAAAAGAGAGATTCTATGCGGAATAGTTCTTTTTGTTAGCCTTTAAGTTCGAGAGTGTAAGTGGAATTCTCCTTTGCAGGTAAGAGAGGATAGGTGTATATGGGTTCTTCGTTGGTTGTTGTGGTTTGTGGGCCAGAAAATCTTATCTCTCCGAGCTCCGTTTCTCTTTTGCTCGGAGCGGTAGGGGTCTTGTTTTCCTTTTTTCTCGGTTTCTTGTTACCCAGATGTAATAGGAGCTGGGTCATAGAGTCCCATATGGCTCCTATCAAATACACTGACCATCCGTATACTGTATGCAGGGCGTATCCATGTACGAGAGTATCCAGTAGTAGTTTTATGATTCGTGTGCATATATATATGCCGAGAACTCCGGCACTTATGTTTCCGAAAATTAAGAATTTGTCCCAAATTTTTTTCCACGCGGATTTCATAGCATTTTCTATTGATACTTCGTCGATAAGGTTGGAAAATGATCCTCCGCGCAGTGTTGTCGATTGTCCCATTATTCCTCTCACTATTGTATTAAGAACGGCAGGCCGT
>NW_011959286.1:0-1753 GCF_000949405.1 Vollenhovia emeryi | reverse complement strand
TTATGTTTTTGTTATGTTTTGTTTTCTTATTGTTATGTTTTTATATTTCTTGTTTATTATTATTATAATAATTATTTGTACTGTTATGAAAAGTACCACTATTTTACTTAAGTCGTCATCTTGTAATTGGTTGTCAAAGGCTACAAATGATTCGTACGTTTCAAAAGGTTTATCGAGACCTAGTTCTTTTTGTAAATTTGTCTCACTTTGTCCTGTTAACGACCGTACTGCCATTTTAGCCTTTATTTCATCATATCCTCTACGGACGCTGTACAAAATGCTACTTTTTGCACTTTTAATTTCTTTTTTAATTATTTTTTCCATGGATTCAATTAAATGTTTCTTTTGGTCGTTAAATAATGTTTCCAAATCCCTTATATCTAAATAATAATGTCCATAATAAAGAATTTTATATTTGATTCGACTTAAGTGTAAGAAAAAAGATTATTTGGCTCACAGAATACAATCATGCTTTATAAACTGAACTTTATGAAGAAAAGGAACAACACGATGTTGAGTTATATCGGTCCGCTGTTTGGACAGATATAGTTCTTTACATTGATTAAAATTATATTGATCATTAGGGAAAAAAATTCAAATACAAAAACAAGAAAATTTGTCAAACAACATATTAAGAAATTAAATTTAGTTCCATTCCATAAGCCAAATTTAATTTTTATAATACTGTATGTTACAATTCTCTCTCTGAACATCTACACACCGAACATATCATATTAATTAACTTTTAATAAATATTGTGTTACTAACTTGTAGTTATAACGCCCATATTTGATTTTGGATGCGTTACTTCACGCATTTCTTTGCGAGTTTCTTCGCACGTTTCATCGCGCGTTTTTTCACGTTCTAAAAGATTTTATGTACACTACTCAAAAAAAATTGGGAACACTTTTCATACCCTAAAAATTGGGCTATTTTCAAACCATTAAAACTCGGCGAAAAATAATCGTAGACACAAAATTAAAAAAGCACTTTAAAGCTTGAAGTTTCAACTTTAAAACTCTGTCAATGATTTATTTCGATATATTCATCTTCCTCGTTCTGTGCTTTAAAAAAGAATACATTGTTTTGTTCCTTAAAATTACGTATTTTTGACACACTGTAGCTCGATAAAAAAATTTCTCTCGACAAATTTGATACAAGTTCCACAATCTACGACATTTTACCTACAAAATGATTTTTTAAAATTTTTCTACGATTTTTCTTGACCGAGTTACATGACTTTGAAGCGAACCATGCATTTTCTTGAAAAATGATGTTTACCGCCGGTATTAGCGTTACCCAATGTGCACCACGTGGAGGTTGTCGGTCGGATTGTGCACATCGCGCGCGCGCGTGCGCGTGCGTGCGTGCGTGCGTGCGTGCGTGCGTGCGTGCGTGCGTGCGTGCGTGCGTGCTATTAGCTCGTGGTCAAACGGGACAGTGGTCAATTGCAACGTGGCCAATCGGGACCGTGGTCAATTGCAACGTGGTCAATCGGGACCGTGGCCAATCGGGACCGTGGTCAATTGCAACGTGGCCAATCGGGACCGTGGTCAATTGCAACGTGGTCAATCGGGACCGTGGCCAATCGGGACCGTGGTCAATTGCAACGTGGCCAATCGGGACCGTGGTCAATTGCAACGTGGCCAATCGGGACCGTGGTCAATTGCAACGTGGTCAATCGGGACCGTGGTCAATTGCAACGTGGCCAATCGGGACCGTGGTCAATTGCAACGTGGTCAATCGGGACCGT
>NW_011959285.1:0-1753 GCF_000949405.1 Vollenhovia emeryi | reverse complement strand
TTTTTTTCCGTGCATTATTGAAAAAAAAATTTTTTGCACTTTAAAAATTAAAAAATCAATAACTTGGAAAATTTACATATCATATTAAAAAGAAAAAATACGTGTCATTTTTTTTCCTTTCTAGAACGAGAAAAAAAATTTTCAGGCGAATCAAAATTTTGATTGTAAATCTGATATGGAATGACCCATATATTGCAGGGTTAATTCATGTGTTAAAAGATCAGTTAAAAAGATCAGAAATATTATACAAATTTTTACTTCACCTTCAACACTTATTTACGCAGTATTCCGCGCGACTAACATAAAAAGTTGATTTATGCAATTTAGTTTAATTACATAACAGATATTTATGCAAATAACTTTGGCAACATTGCCATCAGTTGTACACTAAATTTACATTTTCCAGCGAAGACTATACTGTCTCATCAATTATTTCTACAATAATGAGTTATTTGTTGCGAGTGTTAAATTACCATTAATATGCATTGTGAAGTATTTATATAGATAACGTTATTATTAAAATTTTCCATTTGAGTTACACATAAATTCATAAATTACGTCAATCGTGACTTGTAGATTGTATGGAAATTTTTATTAGTAAGATAAGCATACAGGGTACGCCGTGAGAATCCGGACAAAAATAGTTTTATGCAAAAAGTTGTTTATTTAAGTCAATATACAGGGTAGTCACAACATTTGTGCCAGAGCTCGTGAGAAGGTAGAACGGATCGAGATGAACAGAAAAGTCCTGAACCATTTGCAATTTTCGCAATAGTTAACGAGTAATTAATTATCAAAAATCGTCGTCTTTGCCCTGCCCACTGTCCAATTCGAGCGCGTGGCGAGATGTGACCGCACGGCGATCGATGATGACTACGTTTCCACCGAGGGTCAGAGTCGGGCTAGAGTCGGGTCAGAATCGGGTTGGGGTGAGCGTTTTTGCGGTGGAAACACCAAACCCCAACCCGATTATGACCCTACTCTAGCCCGACTCTGACCCTCGGTGGAAACGTAGTCATTGCCAGGCGAGGGTTGGGGACGCGAGTCGCGGGAACGGCGACGTAAGCTCGTCGGCAACGGCGCGCACATATAAGTCCAGTAGATATAAACCAAAAGTGTACAGGGACAGATACGATGCGGCCAGGCCCATCAGCAACGTATGTAAAATCATGTATGCTATAAAGATCGTAAACCGCAAACATAAGTCGCTCCAACCACTTGACTCTACAGGGGGAAGGGCGGTTGAACATAACTGTCCCCCTAGTAGAGCGCAGGAAGAGGAAGCCACACTCTCTCTAATGGGCCCAGCTGACGCAAGATTGAAGTTAAGATATAAGAAAGAGAAGTAGAAGAATAGAACAAAGCGCAGTCTGAGTCCTTTTAGGGCTATTTACAATAGTTGGGACTAATTAATCCGCAATGTCCGACAAATCGGCGTCGCCACGCTCCCGAGCTCTTTCTGCATTCTCCTTACGCAACATTATTCTGGAGCAGAATTTGGAGAATGCAGACCAGTTCTCTTTCCTCTCCAAAATTAAATGAAGAACGGACTCTAGGGTCAGATCAGGAGTGCCAAGCACCTCGACCAACTCCGCACGCTCATCCGACCAGGCTGAACAACTACCGAGGGTGTGATCAGCAGTATCCTCCGCCAAATCACAATGCCAACAGGTTGGGTCGTTACCTTTCCCGATCCTGTGAAGGAAGGAGGCAAAACATCCATGACCAGACAGGACCTGAGTCATGTGGAAAT
>NW_011959284.1:0-1753 GCF_000949405.1 Vollenhovia emeryi | reverse complement strand
GCGAGATATTAATTGTTAAAGTTGACAACTTTTAGAGTTAGGAAATCTGTCATACCGATGAAATGTAGTGACACAACATGGGTTTTCGACTTTCCACGTGAAGCGAGATCCACTCCACACCTCTGACATAGGGTGGGTAGGGTTATTTGTAACGACGTGGAGCCCCCCCCGTAGGGGGGGGGCGGAACATACTGTCTCCATGCATGTACTTCCATGACGTACGACAGATGGAGATGGGAGGAGAGATATAAGATTTAGAGTTCATCATTTTTTTCGAAAACTAATACTCGCACAGTAAAAATGAATAGAACATAAAATGTATATTTCAAAGAGATCTACAACTTTTGTTTAAAACATTTTTCAAAATTTTTAATATTTGTGTCTGAAAATTACATATAATTGGTTGACATTGTTTTTTTAATAACTTTTTAATAAACAACGAGCGCCGGCTAAATCCTTCTGAGGGTTACTCAGGAGGGTGACCTCTATAATATATGTCAAGCCCAAGGTTATTGGAGGTGGGTGTCCTAATCTAAATAATTACCGATTTTAAATGCGGGTATTTAGAATTCGTAATGGATGGACGTTTCAAAATCTCTTTCCACATATTATTAAAATTAAGTTTTGCAAGACTTTCTTTCTCTTCTGTAGTGAGATCGGAATGCAGCGTAAGCCATTCTTCCTTTAAATCGTCTATATTACAATTACTTAAAGTCCTCGCGATAAAAGAAACATCGTTAAAAGATGTTTCTCTATTGGTATCAAATAAAACTGTATCTGCTTGAAAAACTTAATTTCTGTAAAAATTCGTTAGAAATGGGTAATCTCTTTTTAATTTCCTCTGCAGCAGTAATGTAAAACTGCAAACAATTTTCACGAATATTTGTAGCAACATCTGCATGTCCTTGCTTTACTAAATTACAAAGGTATTCTTCACATTCTAATCCTACAGTTATATTAGCAACAGGTGTGTGATTTTGTGTTTCATAAAAAGAAATATTTGTAACCAATTCTTTTAATATTTCTGGTTTCAAAAAGTTTTGACAAATTTGCGTAAGGAAATAAACTGATTTAGATTGTAATAAATGAATTCTTGCGTCAAGAGCTTGAAAATAAGCGTTAAATGAATTTAAAAAGTTTGACATATTTTAGAAATAAAAAGTATGCTTTTGTTTCCACATTTACCATCAAAGACAATAAATATTCCCCAGATTTTGATTTGTCGCTCACTACCATTTTATCAAGGAAAAGATTTATTGTATCCCATGACTCAATAAGTCTATCTAACGAACGCCACCGAGTGTCACAAAACTTCAAAATTTTATGATTAGTATTTTGGAAACATTCACAAAATTCATTAAAGACAGCTGAACGTTTTGGACTGTTGTTAATATAACTTGCTATTTTTCTTAAAAATTCATCACAAAAATCAGGTATTTTTGCGCATGCAGCGTGCGCAGCCAATGCAGCGAAATGACAAGGATATGAAAATGTAAATAAATTATTGCATTTTGATTCAAGTTTTGTTTTAAATGATAAGTGTTTTCCTGTCATGACAGACGCATTGTCACGTGACAGAGCAATAACGTTTGAAAATGGTATTTTAAGTTTATACATTTCAGTGTCAAATGCGTTGAATAACTTCTCTGTGCTACAATCTCGTGCATCAAGATCAATTAATTTCACTAATTGTGTTCGAGTATCTAAAGTTTCGGGATTAATATATCGAGCAAGGATAAATGTTTCCTGTAAC
>NW_011959283.1:0-1753 GCF_000949405.1 Vollenhovia emeryi | reverse complement strand
ATGTGAAAATAAATTTCATACATTTTGCATTATATAAGGCGGTATTACCAAAAATACATATTCAAAGAAACGGAAAACATATATTGCTAACATTTGGCGAATGTAATAACGATTTTCTAACATTTTGAAAAATGTCTAGCGGTTTTACCGAAAATACTTATTCAAAGAAATGGAAATATATTGCTAACATTTTGCAAACGTGATAACGAATTTCAAACATTTTGCAAAATGTCAGGCGTTTTTACCGAAAATACATAATATTTAACGAAACGGAAAATATTTAACATATTTCTAATATGTTGCAGAATGTCAAGCGCAGTGTAACAGAAAATACATGTTTAAAAAAAAACGGAACCGTGTGAAAACGTATTTCTAACTTTTTACAGACTGTCAGGCGCAGTGTTATGGAAAAGACATGATTATATAAACGGACAACATATTTCTAACATTTTGCAGAATGAAACGTATGAAAACGAATTTCTTTCATTTTGCAAAATGTCAGGCGGAGTTACCGAAAATATATCATATTTAAAGAAACGGAAATAATATTTCTAACATTTTACAGAATGGACAATGTAAAAACAAATTTCCAACATTTTGCAGAATGTCAGTCGCAGTGTGACCAAAAATATACATTTAAAAATACAGAATCACACAAGAAATTTGAAACATTCAAATACTTCAAACATTCTGCATTCTGCAAAACGTTAATTATGTTCAAGGACATTGTCTAAACCAAATTATATTATAAAAGACCAAGAGAATATTAGAAAAAACCAAAACTTTGCAGAATGTTAGAAATAAGTTTGTACTTTACAAAATGACAATGTATACTCTGAGATCTCGCAATTCAAAAATAAAAGAAAGATAACATTCAGGTAACCGTAGTAAACTCGATTTAAAACTCCCATTGGTGCAGATTCTGCCACCCAAGAGTGACAGTCTAGCGTAGCCAGCGCGGACTCTGTTCCCAAAAAAGATAGTCCCAGCACCCACTAGCGTAGCCAGTGCGGACTCTATCTTTAAAAGAGAACAGTCCCAGCACCCACTGACATAGCCAGTGCGGACTCTGTTCCCAAAAAAGATAGTCCCAGCACCCACTAGCGTAGCTAGTGCGGACTCTATCTTTTAAAGGGAACAGTCCCAGCACCCACTGGCTGGTTTTATAAAATCACCACCGGTGTGGCCTCTGCTACCAAAGAGTAACCAATCCCAGTACCCACCAGTGCTGATGGGTGCTGGGACTACCTCCTTCAGATAGCAGAGTCTGCACCGGTAGGGCCCTTTTAAATCGAGTTTACAATGGATTTATATGTATTAATTTAATATATATATACATATATACTTTAGTTTTTTTTTGCCAATTGAATTATATATGGATAGGCAGTTTTCAGGACCTTCCTTTTACTTTGTACATATTACACTATTATCGCATAAAATTGTTTTCTATTAATAGATATACGTTTAAGAAAAAGAAACTAATAATTTTGATCGTAAAATATAGTATTTAATATTGATTAATAAAAAAAATACGATGTCCTGAATTGTACCACTTCATGCTTGTCTGACTTTTAAGTAGGTGGTTTCCAGGACATAATAATATTTAAAAAATTTATTGTTCCAGTTGAATTAATTGTAACACATATTTTTTAAATAACACTAATATTTACTTTATTTTCGTAAATTACATTGCATCATCAGACTCAGTTTAATTTATTGCTAAATACATTGAAAATAATAAGGGCTTCCGTTT
>NW_011959282.1:0-1752 GCF_000949405.1 Vollenhovia emeryi | reverse complement strand
CCCCATAATATTTATCCAACTTTTCTTTTGTTTCCTTCACTGTTTTGCCACTCAAAAAATAATGTTTTATGAGAGAACGAAAATCGTTTTTTTCCATACTCAACATGATGCCAAACACGTCAACAAAAATCGGCTGTCAAAACAAAACAAATGGCTGTATCGCGCTGAAATTTGACATGTCTGCCTAAATATGAATGGACTATAAAGCACCATAATCTTTTTTGCTATTGCAGTGCATTCTGGCGGTCAAGGAGGTTACTTTTCACCCCACCTAGTATGCAAGTCAAATTTCTTAAAAAATATTGAGCGACAAAAGACAACATTCAATAAAAATATTTCTGATTATCTTTGAGTGTTTTTAAGGCAGGTACATCTGAAAGTGTGTAAAGTAACAAAAATAGTATGCAGTATTCTTAGAGTACAAATAGCTTGGGACATAGGAGTAATTATGATAGTCCTCACTGGGTATCTTTATAATTTGTATATTCACTACATTATGAGCAAACACGATATAAAATATTGGACAGAACATACGTTTATGACGTTGTTATTGTGTTCTTATCACGTTATGAAAATCTTTATTCTGAATCGCGTTTGCAAGAATGCAGCTGATGAGGTAACTGGTTTTATAGTCCACAATCGAATTAACGATCGAGATAAAATAACTTTTACATAACATTTATTTATAGGGAAACAGAACCGCTGAAATAATTCATTCGATTTATGGTTGCAATACAGATATTGATATAAAGGAAGAAGTTCGTTTTTTTCAATACATTAACATATAGTTGCTGCTATATATTATTTAATTATCGCTTGAAATTGTTTCAGATTCAACAGTTTGGCCTTCAAATTTTGCAAAGCCCCGTGACATTTTCTGCGTTTAGTCTTACTTTGGACAATCGTGTCTTAAGCATGGTTCGTATCAAATTGTTACATACGGGTGGTTGTCGTTATATCGATCATTTTGGCAAATACGACAAAGTTTACAATTAAAAACGCTAAATAATGTTCTCTTAGCACTTTTTATAAATTGTGTGGAAATAAGTTTTATAAATTTACCCCGATCATGTAATAAATGCAGTACATTTAACTTTTCTTGTTTATAGATTTTGAAAATCTTGACGACCTACATGGTTATCTTGATACAAATGGGCAATGAATTGGAATCGAATAATGATATACATTATTCACAATTTTAAATAATGGTAGATATTAAATAATTCATTCATCCCAATGGCGCTACTGCCCAGATTCAGTCTTCACCTCCTCAAACTTCTCATCCTCTAGATATCCCCTTTATATATGTTAACATCCTCCAGTTCACATGAAGTATATTCCTGGTATCTCTGTCAATATTATTGGTAATTATTTAGATTAACACACCCACCTCCAATAACCTTGGGCTTGACATATATTATAGAGACATATATTAAACCCTCCTGAGTAACCTTCAGAAGGATTTAGCCGGCGCTCGTTGTTTATTAAAAAGTTATTAAAAAAACAATGTCAACCAATTATATGTAATTTTTAGACACAAATATTAAAAATTTTGAAAAATGTTTTAAACAAAAGTTGTAGATCTCTTTAAAATATACATTTTATGTCCTATTCATTTTTACTATACGAGTGACAGTTTTCGATAAAAATGATGGACTTAAACACGTAAGTTGCAAGCGCGTTTAGCACGGCGCGCTGCGCGCGCCCCACCCCCTCCCGCCCCGCCCTGCCCCCCCTCCCCCTCCTCTCCCC
>NW_011959281.1:0-1752 GCF_000949405.1 Vollenhovia emeryi | reverse complement strand
AAAAAAATATTTTTTTAAATGTAAAATAAATATTTTTTACATGAGAAAAAGGGGACTTATCCCATTATTTAAATGTTTTTTTTAATGTTTCAAAAAATGTTTTTCAAACATTTAAAAAAATATTTTTTAAACATCATTTTGTTGATTGGGCAGGTGCAGCGTGCATTGAAAAAGAGCACATCGTGAGAAAAATGACAGGTTGCTGCGTCAACGGATGCAATAATCGTACTGAAAAAGGCTTTAGAGTATTTTGTACACCAACAGGCGAAAGAAATAAAGCACGACGTGACGAATGGATACGACTAATTGGACGAGACACATTGCCTAAAAAGGCTTATGTTTGTGAGGTATGATTAATAAATTATAATTGCGTGGAAAACAATATCTTGTATTTATAAATATTACATAAATGTTACAGGTGCATTTTGATAGCGAACAGTTCGAAAGCCAACGAACAGATGGAAGGAAATTGCTTCGCCAAAATGCAAAACCAAACCTTTTGGAAAAACACACTAGAGAATGCCGAGCAGCTAGATTTACCAGAAGCTACAAAACCAGAAAATGCCGAGCAGCTAGATTTACCAGAAGCTACAAAACCAGAAAATGCCGAGCAGCTCGATCTACCAGAAGCTACAATACATTCGAATGAAGTGGAAAATATAGAATCTTGTAAGTTTACACAATACAATAATATCCATATGTAAATGATCGTACATATATACTATAATGTGATTTACTTTTATTTAAACGAATATTTATAGATAAAGATGTGGAGATAACGGCATATACCACAGCAAGCAATGTGAAAGAATCACAGCATTGCACAAACACGGCAAGAATCAC
Organism: Vollenhovia emeryi; assembly: GCF_000949405.1. Taxonomy (NCBI): domain Eukaryota; kingdom Metazoa; phylum Arthropoda; class Insecta; order Hymenoptera; family Formicidae; genus Vollenhovia; species Vollenhovia emeryi. Next base: position 909 of record NW_011959281.1, on the reverse strand, counting down.
TGCATCAAACTGTAAAACATATGATGAAAAATATGTTACTAAGTTGAGGAAAACGTTGAAGAAGATGGTGCAGCGAAACAAAATTATGAAAAGAAAATTGCGAGAAAAAGATGCGAGGTTAAAAAAGATCTTCAATGACGATAATATTGATGAGGAATTATGGGATGAACCATTATATTCGCCATTAATTGGAAACGAAGATAGCCTTAATGATGTAACGCAAAACTCTCTATACCACTTAATAGGTGCCTTATTATGTAAAATAAAAAAAATTTCAAACATTGCGATAAATGTTTCAACGTTCTTCTTGCAGATTGTCACGATGCTAATAATAACCTAAGCTATTACACAACATTACGACAGTATAAGAATAACGTTTTACTTTTTCCAACCACTGATGTATTTAATATTATGTATAAGTGCGAGTTATCATTTCGAAAAAACGAGACAAAAATACTGTCAAATTTATTACCAGTTACCGAATTTGTTGATGCATTTTTAAGCAATAATCCAACATTATCGATTCCGTCGTGCCATAATATAATGACTAAATTGATTAAAACTTTTGTTACAGCACGAATTCACTTTTCTTTAAAAAAAAACCATCTTAACGAGGCAAATGCCAACAATAGTCGTAGCGTTGCCATGAAATTATCTGTAACAAATGTTAGGTGTTATACTAATAAAAAAAGTAACAAACATTTATTGTTTTTCCTTATTTACACAATGTATTCATATACATATAGACGTTTTGAAAGAACCGCGTGTGGTTGGAATAAAAATGGCGGACCATTGCGGTACTTTATCTATCCAGTGACTTTAATTGATGGTGAGACGAGTGAGGGGTGAGAGATTTGTCACCTCCTCCTCCGCGACCATAGTGTAAGGATTACATGGTGTGCTTAATTG
>NW_011959280.1:0-1752 GCF_000949405.1 Vollenhovia emeryi | reverse complement strand
TCTTAAGTTTGTAACCCTGTGTTTTTTCATTGTTTTGTCTAGTGGTGACCGATGGCATTTGACCACATGCCATGCGCCGTTTGAATTAGTTCGATCGCACTTGATAAAGGCCAAAACCCATGGCCGAAACGTTGTGCTAATAAAGAAAGTTTTCCTGTTGCCAGTGGTGTCGGATTATTCACCTGAATTAATTTTTCTATCACTCAATTTTTTACGTTAGTATCTTTCTTCTGCACTGAATCAGATACTTAACTTTAACTTCTCTTACTTTAACATTTTGTTCCTATCGCAAGATCGATGCATTATGTTTGATAAAACTACAATTTTCTTCCACCTTATGTCCTCCTTCGAACCAAACAACTTTTGTTTGAGGCATTTTCCGCTATCCTGAGAATTTATTACCATGTACGGATAAGAATGACCCACCCTGTATATCTCCAGTTACATTGTTAAGAGCTAGTATAAGTTCACTTCCGCAACCGAAGTGTGAAGTTATAAGCCGAAGCCAGCGTGAGCTGGCACATAACGCAAAATATCGCGAATGCTATTGCATCGTGCCATCCACGTTCAGGTAATTATGTTACGTCTGTGATCAATATTGAATTTCAGAACGAACAAAAAAAGAATTAAGTTCGGCAATTTTATCCTAGCATCGCTTCATAGCACGTTCATAGATCATCAGCATCGTCATCCTTATCCTCATTCTCATTAGCGAAGAAATCACAGACGTACGGCCATTATAAAAAGTAGAGAAAGAAATTGATTCTTCGTCGCAATATGTTTTTCTTCCCAAAATATTGTTGCGCGATATATAGTATGATACCGACTATATTAATAAGCGTCAGAGCACAAAGTAACGTAATAGCTTCCCGAGTCGAAATTTTGGTCCTACTTTGATACTTTTAAGGATAATTTACACCTACTTAACTGATCTATAACCTACATAGACCAGCAATAACCTACTTTGATGATATTATATTCTTTTACTCCTCCTTTGAACCTTTAATTCTACAACTTTTGCCCTAGTGATACTTTAAACCTCAAAATTCTCTCGATATTTTAATCATTAATGTAGGTCCAATTAATGTAGGTTTTTAGTGGAACGGTAGGTTCAAATTAGACCTCTATTAAACCTACTTCTCCTACACGGTTTTGTCCATAAATCTTAATTGGTTGATGGTTGTCAATGACAACGGATTGACAACGGAATGACGACGGATTTGTAAATATTAAATTTTTTAATTTATATCTTATTTGAAAACTGTTAAATTAACTTACAAATATTTTCTTGTTCTAAATAAAAAATTACATTTTACAACGCTTTAATGTGTTGTATATTTACTTATTATTATACAGAGTGAGGAAAAAGTGTGGAAACCCCTAAATATCTCGGAAACTACGCATTTACGCCATGTGAAGTCAAACTGATAAGATAAGTAAATAGACTTTTTTTCAACCTTACAACTTGTGTTTGAAACCTTTCTTTATAAAATGCGTAGTTTCCGAATTATTTAGGGGTTTCCATACTTTTTCCTCGCCCTGTATATAATTTTATAAACAAACGTGCAGGAGATATAGGTTCAATAGAGGTTTAATTTGAACCTACCATGCTACTTTAGCTCCTACTTAAAAGGACCTACTTTAAAGCTAAATTGGCAAAAGTAGAAATTTCTGACACTATCAGGTTTAAAGTAGGAGTAAAATTTGTTCTTGCAGTTGGACCTCTTTTGCTGCCTTAGGTCCTACTATACA
>NW_011959279.1:0-1752 GCF_000949405.1 Vollenhovia emeryi | reverse complement strand
GAGATCATGACGATTGTGATACTAATTTAGACACACAGAATGAGAAAAAGATCAGGCAGAAAAAGAATCTTGAAACTCCAAAAGAATTATCCAATAAAAAGTGAGTATTTTCCTTTGTAATATTGTTAAATTATTTTAAGGTTATCTTTCAGATGCAGTTCTTCTGATTTTTTTGAACAGCAAAATCAATCCGAAATTCTTGAAAGCGATGTAAATGAAATTGAAATTGAGAAAGAATTTCAACCAAGAAAAAGAGGAGGAAGAAATTTGAAGGAGCGCAACAAAAAGTATGACTTTTTTCTTATAAAAGTAATATTAATTTTTTTAAATCATTTACATCCTCAAGTTGTTTAATTTTATAACCTTTTCGAATTTATGTTGTATAGTTTTTATAGATCAAGACAAAATTGGAGAAACAGAGAGGGAGACGACGGTTGGGCAGGAAAAGCATGGAGAATTCGAGGGTGGAGAGGAGGAAGATGGACTAGAATGGGATCAAGAGGAGGCGGTTGGAGAGCTAGAGGATCGAGAGGTGGATCCACAGGAAGAAGATTCCCTCAGGGATGGGATATGGGTTGTAGTGGACCGGTTTTTATTTTTAATTATTAAATTTTGTTTATTTATTTATTTTAGGTATTATTTTAAATAGTTATTCCGAACTAGGTCTGGATCACGTCACCGAAAGTGGGCCGACATTTTTGCCATCCAGTGAATCAAAATTTTGCCACTTGTAGCGCTGGCGTCGCCTTACGCGATTAAGAATTCGCTCATGAGTTACCGATCTTGATCTCGTAGATACGGCGTATAACTATTGTTATCTGGAGGTCAATTTCTGAAACTTACGAAAATTACAAAAGTGAGTGAATATTTATAACAAAGACGTTCTGAAAAGCAATACTGGGAGCGCTGTCAGCGTTATTCATTTGAAAAGGAATTAAAAATCATGCAGCTTCCCGTCGATGGGCCTTTGGGCAGGCCTTCGCTGCCGCTCGTCGCCGGAGTCCCTTGACTCGATTGTGAATGGAACGTCCCTCCTTCTGAATGGCGGGACGGTGGTGGCTCGCTTTCCTTCTTCTTCTTTAGCGTGAAGATGCTTGGCGCGTTCGCGGACACTGATGCTAACGCGTTGTTATCGATTTTAGATTTCAGGAAAGTGAGGTTGATTTCGATAAAAGATTTACCAATGCTCCCGTTCACAATTACAATTCTAGTTTATTTAAGTATAGTTACACTTTTACTAAAGCTACTTGATATAAGATTATAATATAAGATTATGATATAAGATTATGATATAAGAATTCGAGTGAGTTGCGGTATGAGAGGATGTCGCGGCTAACCGGACGCGTGGAATTGAATTAGAGAACCGCAACTCGGAATTGAGACTTAAGATTTTAGAATTGAGATTAAGATTGAGATGCGCGCACGGCTTGCGTGCATCTCGGACTACGGATTACTTACGACTCTAGATTAAGACGGACGACTTAAGACTGACGATTCTAGACTAACGCTTTTGCTCGCTTGCTTCTCTACGCGCGCGGCCCGGCGGCTCGCCGCGGGAGTAGGGGCAGCCGCGCGTGAGAGATTGGGACGGCAGGGAGTGGGCGTGGCCAGGAGTCCCTCGGCGTGGGCGCCTGGGCGAGAGGGAACGGTGCCGTAAAAATGGCGGGTCTCCGGCGGCGCGGGGCGCGAACGCGTATACAGGGTGCTACGCAAGACTTTGACGTCCGGTCATAGGAAGGTAGAGCAGTGATG
>NW_011959278.1:0-1752 GCF_000949405.1 Vollenhovia emeryi | reverse complement strand
GGAGCCAAAATCACCGAGAAGAAAGCTGGATCCTGCGCAGGCGTACACATGCACGGCTGAGGTGCTACAAAACTGGCACGAGAAAATGGCTCACCAAAACTTCAAGCACGTGAGACAAGTACTCAGGAGGTTAAACGTATCTATCGAGGACGGAAAGGACCCATTCTGCGAGGCGTGCACTGTCGGAAAAATTCACCGTCTCCCGTTTCCGGAAAGCACATCGAAGTCCGAGAGCATCGGAGAGATTATACACGCCGATCTTTGCGGCCCGATGCCCACGAAATCCCTCGGAGGATCGAGATATTTCCTCCTATTGAAGGACGACTATTCGCACTACCGCGAAGTGTACTTCCTCGAGAGCAAAGCGGAAACTACGAGCTGCGTTAGAAAATTCTTCAAGAAGGCGGAGAAACATTGCCCAGGAGGCATTCGTATACTTCGTACGGACAATGGACTTGAATTCGTCAACAGCGAGATGAAAACATTGACGGATCAACTCGGGATTCGGCACCAACGAACCGTTGTATACACCCCAGAGCAAAATGGTTCCGCGGAAAGGGACAATCGCACCCTGAAGGAAGCAGGAAGGACGCTCATGATCGCGAGAGGTTTCGACGCGGAATTTTGGGCGGAAGCCATCAACACGGCGGTGGCCACCTTGAATCGGGTCGGAACCAGTAGCATAAAAGATGCCACACCGTCAGAATTGTGGTTCGGGAAGAAACCAGACGTGATGAACTTTCACATCTTCGGCGAAGAGGTTTTCGCGCATGTGCCCAAGGAAAAGCGTTGAGCGCTCGACGCAAAAGCCAGAAGAGGATACTTCGTGGGCTACGGTGAAGAAACCAAGGGATACCGGGTATGGTACCCCGACGAAAAGAAAATCGAAATCGTCAGAGATGTCGTCTTCTCTGGGAAATTCGATCGAGTGATCATGCAAAAAGTACGGGACGACGATGAAGCATGGCTGGACGAGGAACGCGAACGAGAAAACCCCGACGGTGACACTGAGGTGATCGAGGACGACGAGGAACAGATGGTCGAGCAACAGAGAGGAAATGAAGAGGCGCAAGAGAACCCAGCGATAGTCGATCCACTTGAGGCAATGAGGCCTCAAATCGAACCCGAAAGAGCAGCGGAGCCTCGAAACGAAGGCTACAATCTGAGAGATAGAGGGATGCTGAGACTACCTGAGAGATACCGCGACTTCGTCAACTACACATTCATGGCCGAAGGTCAGGAACCCCTCTCGTATCGCGAGGCTATCGAAAGCAAAGAAGCAACGCAGTGGAAGAAAGCCATGGACGAAGAATTCGAGTCCCTCACACGAAACAACGTATGGGAACTCGTGGAAGCAGCCAACAACCCAAGAACAATAGACTGCAAATGGACATTCAAAATAAAGAGAGACGCTAACGGGAATGTTCAACGACATAAAGCGAGACTCGTCGCACGCGGATTTAGGCAGCAAAAGGGGATCGACTACCAAGAGACTCACAGTCCGGTGGTTCGATTCGACTCAATCCGAACTATTTTTGCCATTGCTGCAAGCGACCGTATGCAAATAAAGCAGTTTGACGTCAAAACGGCATTTCTATACGGCGATATCGAGGAAACAATTTATATGCAACAACCTGAGGGATACGAAGACGGGACCGGAAAAGTTTGCAGGCTAAAACGAAGCTTATACGGTCTCAAACAATCATCCCGCTGCTGGAATCGACGCTTTACCGATTTTTTAAAAAAATTCAA
>NW_011959277.1:0-1752 GCF_000949405.1 Vollenhovia emeryi | reverse complement strand
TTTTTTTCGCCAAATCACAGCTCATTGAAATAACCCTTGTGTTTTCGACATTACCGACGATATCTTCGTTAAAAATCATCGTAGCAAGATCGTTTTTTTTTAAATTACAGCTTGCACTCTCAGCTTCAAAACTAGTCACCAGATTTTTCCTTGAATGCATCTGCGCTACTGTAGCTTTTAAATTGTAAGGACATGTTTTTATCTAAAAACTAACCAACTTTGGCCAGGTGCCCGGGCGTAGGAAATTTTTCCTCGCTAATTCTGCTCGAAGTATCAAAATGTGTGTACTTTTCCCTTCAATTTAAAAAAAGAAGTTACTGCGATTTTTTTCTCCAAGTTACAGCTTTTTGAAGTAACCCTTGTATTTTTGTTCATTACCGTCGACATCAACGTAACCCAATGTGCACGTGGAGGTTGCCGTTCGGATTTTGCACATCGTGTGGCCCTGAAGAGGGCCAGTGGTGTATTCATATCGAACATACTGGGATATGATGGGAAGAAGACTGCGTGACTTGTAGGACCACACGATGTGCAAAATCCGAACGGCAACCTCCACATGCACATTGGGTTACGCTGATGTCGACGGTAATGAACGAAAATACAAAGGTTACTTCAAAAAGCTGTAACTTGGCGAAAAAAAATCGCAGCAACTTCTTTTTTTAAATTGAAGGAAAAAGTACACACTTTTTGATACTTCGAGCAGAATTAGCGAGGAAAAATTTCCTACGCCCGGGCACCTGGCCAAAGTTGGTTAGTTTTTAGGTAAAAACATGTCCTTACATTTTAAAAGCTACACTAGGAAAAATAATTTTGTGTCTTCAACAAAACAGTTTAGTTGAAGTAATTTGTTACAGTTACCAAATATCTTGTTTGATATAACAAAACATTTAATTATCTCTACTAAATCCATTTTCCTGTTTTGTTCTCCGGACCAAATGATTTTGTTCCTATTTTCATATACTAAAATTTAATCTTTTACTTAATGCATTCATGAAAAGTGAAATAATAGTAAAATTTGTTTTAAATAAGCTAAAACAATCAATATCGATTGCTCTATGTATTAAAATTTAAACTTAATATACTAAGAAAAACTTATAGTATTTCTAACAAAATTGTTTTGTTCCTCCAACAAAATAATTTGATTAAATTTAATATAAACGAACAGATAAAGAAATGTTGTCCCTATCCGCGTGAGGCACACGCACACAAACAAGGCTGTGTTCAGAAACGTTACCCGGTGCGTCATTATATCCTTGTTTAATTTTCTTATAGGTTATTATATTTATATATAAAACAGTAAAAGTAGCATCTTCAAACAAAATACTTGGTTGCAGTAAACAAATTATTTTGTTGCAAAGACAAAATTCGCATTACTAAACAGTTTGGTTCTCATAACAAAATTCACATTGTTGAAGGTTTTTGGTTGTCATAACAAAAGCATTACGTTATAACAACAAAACCTAACCAACAAAGATATTTGTTTGTGGCAACCAAACAATTTTGTTCGGCATATTTCAACCAAATTATTTTGTCATTGCAACAAAATTTTGGTTCATACAACAAAACATTTTTCCTAGTGTACAGCAGCGCAGATGCATTCGAGGAAAAATCTGGTGACTAGTTTTGAAGCTGAGAGTGCAAGCTGTAATTTAAAAAAAACGATCTTGCTACGATGATTTTTAACGAAGATATCGTCGGTAATGTCGAAAACACAAGGGTTATTTCAATGAGCTGTGATTTGGCGAAAAAAAA
>NW_011959276.1:0-1751 GCF_000949405.1 Vollenhovia emeryi | reverse complement strand
GACGTGCGGAGACGCGGAAACGCGGAAAAGACGCGCGGGGCTGCGGAAACGCGGGAAAGACGCGCGGGGACGCGGAAACGCGGAAAAAACGTGAGGGGATGCGGAAACGCGGAAAAGACGCGCCGGGATGCGGAAACGCGGATATTAATACACCTAGACTTATTCAAACTTGGCGCGAGACGCTACGTGAGATACGCGACAGCAGCGCCAATGCCACGTTGCGGCAGAAAAGTGAGATGGAATTTGGCCTGGTTGACCACGACGACGACGACGACGTTTCTTAAAAAAAATTACCTGAAAATTCCGACCCGTAGACTTTGCATTGCAATATCTCTACTCATGGGGCACGTAGGAAAAAAGTAAAAATACTTTTATTATGCAAATCGTACCCAAGCTATCGATTAAGCGCAGTCTCAAGTTCGTGGGATCAGCCATTGTTGAGAAAAAAAATCTGAGGGCCCGTCAAGTCGTGTACTCGCGTAAACTAACACGGTCGGTCTCGCGCGCGTGGTACTAGCTTCGCTTACACTTGGCGCGAGACACTACCGTGTCTCGTGATGAATATCACGTTTCATCGTCTCATACACGTCCTCGCACTGGATGTGGTATATAAGGCTATCCGTGTCGGTGTACATAATTTTACATCTGTGGCTATATAAAGGTAACATGTACTCGTGATGAAATTCATACAAACAGATTTTAGATATGTCGAGAATGCACATACCTACGTAGATCGGCTTGTTGAATTTCACCTCGAGTTTACGCAATTCAACGGCTATCAGATTTTCCGAAAAGATGCTTCGGCTATGGAAATTTGGTTTTGCGATCATTGCCTCCGCGCCGCGTCGTCCTTCCCATTTAGTTATTAATTTTACATCGACGCGATTTCGTACATTTTCCATAGTTTTACCGAATACTGCGTTGTTCATCAATTTATACAAATTTTTCTCAAAATCGTTCTTGGCGAGCGTTCTAAATTGCGTATTTAGTTCAATATAATCGCGGAGCCACGCGGATTGTGCGAATTGTAGTACGCGATGTATATTTGTGACGCGAAGACCCTGACGCGTGCATTGCTGTAGGTTTCGATAGTGAATGACGTAACGCTTCTTGCAATATAGAGTCGCCAGAAGTTTTGCCTGCCGCATGCCGGGCGGCTTATCGCGCGTCGGACAGAACGGTAGGTCAGTGTGCTCGTCGTGTATACTTTGCGGGTACTCGAGATCGACCTCGAGAATGTAACCCGTGGGCGAGTCCGAGGCGATCGCGCTAAAGTCAAAAACTGCAACATCGTCAACCCAGCGAAATTCAGCGTATGGCAGTGGTTGACACATTGCCCATCCGTATAGATTATTTACATCGAAGTACATCAAGTATGAGGAAGCTTTCGACGGATCATGCGAGTGCATATACTTGTTGTTAGCCTGTGCATATCTACCGGAGCATTGGCTCAGACCGCCGCGTATACCACGCTCGATAAACATGACCATATCAATGTCCGTGAGGAGTTCGAAATTTATACGCGTATGTTTAAGCATGGCGTCCCACGTGAATCCTGGTAATGTGTAATAATGCGCGGGATCGAGGCCATAACTCACGATACATTTGTCTCGGAAATTTTCAAAAATGTCCGCCAACAACATGACATCCGTTTTCAAATACAGGTCGCTGTACTCGCCCAAGGATTGAATGGCAAACCGCCGCCAGACGTTCGCAGCGTGCGCGTAATCGTTCTCGGATACTGTGTCACC
>NW_011959275.1:0-1751 GCF_000949405.1 Vollenhovia emeryi | reverse complement strand
AATTAGACTTCGCTCTTAAACCTTCCTCTATGAAGAAGCCATGTGCAAATTTTTTACCTATTTTAACAAACCATTCTTTTGTGAATTTACATTTCCCAACAAAATGTTTCAGATTATCCCAACCTTCATTACAAAAAACACATTTTCTCAATTTATCCTCTAACCAATATTTGTTTTTTTTACCAACATTTATTTGCTTCCTCTAAGTTTCCACATCTCAGCTTTGTAAGGGCCACTATCCCTTTATAGTTTCTGCTCTCTTCTAAGTTTTTCTTTTCTAGATATCTCGGGAGTCTTCCATTTACGTCAATTTTACTATAATATCTATTATACTTTGCCTCCCTGATTCTTTTTACCTCTTCTTGACTCTGAATATCCCTGTCCCTATCCTTTAAGATCTTTGCGAAAAGTCGCGCCTCCTCTATTCTACTGTCTACCGCGATAGTTCCCCAACCATTTCTATTATAATATTTTTCCCTTTCTTTACTGTACTGATCTTCCCAGTTCCCTTTCTTTTTCTATTCCCAGCAATATTTAACCCACCTATGTTCTTCCATTTCTTTAATTGTCTCTTCAAATTTCCATGCCCTTAAGCCCCATTTTATTTTTAGCCTATCAATTCCTAACTCCCTAGTTATTATGTATCTCGGTGTACAGAAATCCAAGTTAAGCAACCATCTTGCATAATCTATTTAATGTATTATTTCTAGAGATTTTTTTTCTTTCAACCCCCATAACTCAACACCGTAAGATATCATGTTTTCAACTAAATATCTAAATAAATTCCTTCTTCTTACGTTATCGCTTTTACAAATTCTCTCTCCCAACCCCCACACCTTATTCAATGCCAGTCTTCCCTTTCTCGCTAATTTCCTAATATGTTCTTTATAATCTCCATTCTTATTGAAGATAAAGCCCAAGTACTTAAATTCATCCACTTCCTCTAACGTTTTACCACCCCATAACCATTTTTCTTTCGTCTCTTTTCTTTTCGTGTTGAAAACCAGGATCTTTGTTTTGTCAATATTCAGTATCAGGTCCCTATCCTTACAGAATTTTCTAAATGTGGCCATCATTTCTAGTAGTGCCACCCTATTCTTCGCTAATAAGATCATGTGCATACGCTAATGTCCAGATTCTCTCCTTCCCCAACGCAATTCCCCCTATCCCTTTCTTTTTCATATCACGAGACACGGTAGTGTCTCGCGCCAAGTGTAAGCGTAGCTAGTACACGCGTGCGAGACCGCCCGTGTAAGTTTACGCGAGTACACGAGTTGACGGGCCCTCAGATTTTCGGATCTCAACAACGGCTGATCCGACAAAATTGAGACTGCGCTTAATCGATAGCTTGGGTACGATTTGCATAATAAAAGTGTTTTTACTTTTCTCCTACGTGCTCCAGGAGTGGAGGTATTGCAATGCAAAAGTCAGATTTGTTAAATTTTGGATTAAGAAACGTCTTTGTCGTCTTCGTCCCGGTCGTCGTCGTCGTCGTCGACCAGACCAGCATTTTCACTTGACTTTTCACTTGACCACGTTGCAATTGACTACGGTCCCGATCGACCACGTAGCAATTGACCACGGTCCCGATTGGCCACGTTGCAATTGACCACGGTCCCGATTGACCACGTTGCAATTGACCACGGTCCCGATTGGCCACGTTGCAATTGACCACGGTCCCGATTGGCCACGTTGCAATTGACCTCGGTCCCGATTGGCCACGTTGCAATGGACTACGGTCCCGATTGGCC
>NW_011959274.1:0-1750 GCF_000949405.1 Vollenhovia emeryi | reverse complement strand
TCTGTCCAGAAACCACGGTCACATATCAAAGACAGCTGGTCCCTGGTGACTGCAATCAAAGATATCAGCGTTCCTTCCGGGGATCTGCTCGTATCACTGGACGTGACATCACTCTTCACTAACATCCCGAAAGAACTTGTGATTGGAGCTATTAAAAAATGGTGGAGTGACATTTCACCCAATACATTATTTAGCTTACTACAGTTCTTACATGCTATTGAATTAATTCTAAACTCCACTAGTTTTAAGTTTGACGGACAGTTCTACGAGCAGATCTTCGGAAGCCCTATGGAGTCTCATTTGTCACCTATTCTGGCAGACATGGTTATGGAAGACCTGGAGACAGTTCGTTTGCAGAAACTCGGATTTGATGTGCCCATATTCTACAGATACGTGGATGACATTCTTACTGTTCTACCTAAGACCAAGATTGACTTTGTTCTCTCCATATTCAACAATTACCATCCACGATTGAGATTCACTTTTGAAACCGAATCACATAACTCCATCCCGTTTCTTGACGTGACACTTATTAAAGACGATAATAACAAGATCTTGACAAATTGGTACCAAAAACCTACTTTCTCTGGACGATACATTAATTATTACTCTAGCCACCCACTTAAATACAAAATTAACACTATTATTAACTTAGTTGACCACGCAATTTTACTCTCTGATAAAAAATACTGGAAACAAAATATCGATCTTGTTAAGAAAATTTAAATTAATAATTCCTTCCCTAATAAAATAATTAATAAACACGTAAACATCAGACTGAATGAATTAAAAAGACGAGATACCACACTTTCTGACTGCATCAACGCTACTAATAATAAGAAAATCTTTCACTCTAAAACAAGCATTATCCTCCCCTATATTAAAGGACTGACAGACAAAATTAGCACAAATTTGAAAAAAAACAGGTTTGAATACCATCTACACAGTCCCCAAAAAATTAGAAAAAATTATCAAAAGAGGCAAAGATCAAGTAAATTGAAACAAAAACTGAAGTCATCTACCGTATTAATTGTAACGACTGTGAAGCCTCTTACATTAGGCAAACCAAACGACACCTTCTGACCAGAATCAAAGAACATAAAAATGACAGAAAAAAGGACGAAAACTGCCAATCCGTAGTCAGCAAACACCGTGCACCACATGATCACGAGTTTAATTGGTCGGAACCAAAAATATTACATTGCGAACGCTTTAGAAGAAAAAGAGAAATCACCGAAATGTTCTTTATTAAAAAGATCGATAACACGATTAATTCACAAACAGACACTGAAAACCTAAATGTCATGTATGATTATGTAATCAAGACTGTTTAGTTCGCTTCACCTTGTATTGTTCTTAAAACATGACTAACAAATTAGTTCGAGCCCAACCACCACAGTGCTCAAACGTATACATATATACTGGTCAAAAAAATTAACGCAACAAGAAATTTACATCAAAATTTGACGAATTTCAAATAAGCGTAACTTCGCGAAAACTGGTCGAATTGAAAAATTTTTTTTCATTTTATACGGCAAAGCCTCTGCTTTAAGAAGCTCTTATTGGAATTTGCATTCACTCTTCCCATTTCCCGGAATTTTCTCAAAATCATGACTATGTTTTTTCTTTAAAAAATTGCACACTTTGACGCACTGTGCGGAGTGTAGTAATTTTTCTTCGCCAGTTCTGCTTACGGTATCAAAAAGTGTATACTTTTCTTTTCAATTTAAAAAAAAAAGAAGTTCCTACG
>NW_011959273.1:0-1750 GCF_000949405.1 Vollenhovia emeryi | reverse complement strand
CATTAAGGTTTGAAGTCTAATTCGTATCGCATTATGTATTGCAATATTTGTAATACATACATAATGCGATACGAATTAGACTTCAAACCTTAATGTTTTTTATATGAAAATGTTCCACTATGCATTCTACACTTGGGTCTGGTATTAGTTTGTACATAAATGCAAATAACAAGATTTACAAACGCAAAAACGGTATCCGACTCTGTCGGTAAATCAAACCACTCCAGCATCCCCTTAAGAGTGTACTTAAGACAATCTTAAATATAAGAACGGACTATGAATACCGGCCAATATGCTTTCCCTCGTGGTACTCTCTCTCTCTCTCTCTGTCTATCAATATCTGGAGTCGGGCAAAAATTCAATATGGCTACTGTGCTTGACACAGAGAGGGTTTTCCTATTCTTCTGTAGCCCCCACTACTTCACTAGACAAAGATGAAGTTACGAGCCAACACGCGAGTCAGGTAGAGAACACGCAGTCTATACATATATACTGGGCTTGTTTTCTGTTCCTGCACTGGTGAACTAGTGCAGTAAGCTAGAATGAGAAAAAATATACTTGTCTTACTCCAATTTATTGCACTAGTTCACCAGTGCAGGAACAGAAAACAAGCCCACTATGTCTATGAGTTAGTTCAGTAACAGAACGAACTAAGGGTGAAATCATACAATACGGGAATCAGCGGGACACAGGATGCTGCGTCATTCATACAGGCAATCGGCGTTCTTCCGCATTTTTCTATCCCGCATATCTTCGTGCCCTGTGCACACAGTGCGTGAAAGGCTCGAAAATAACGCGTTCCAGGAATATTTCATAATATTTTCTTGTAAAAAACAATATTTCCTAATATTTTTTAACATTTCTTTGTAAAAAAATACAATTTGAAAAAATTATTTCACCAAAACAGTAATATTTGTTAATTTTATTCAAGTATACTACTTAAAATGTTGAAATAAACATCACCGCGACAGTATTGAACAAATTTTATTAGAAATTATATTACTACAAAAATTAGTTTTGAATCCTATGACGCAATTTTGGTCATTTTACCGTATTATATGTACACAGAGCACGCTAAAATCATGCGTATGCGTAATTATTGATCTGTGTCTTTGAAGTGTCTGAGAATTTTGGGGCAAAGATTAAAAATGGACAATAAATTGTTGATGTTACAAGAAGCTATTAAAATTTTAATGAAATTTTATGTTAAAATCTCCGATGTTACCTTATCGAAAGGAGAAAGTGAGATCAACGTTAACCTAGCCTAACTTATTTTTTTATTTTACCTTACTGCACTTATAGTTTACCAGTACAGGAACAGAAAACAAAACTTAGATGGCATGAAACAATATCGAGGAAAAAAGTTCAAAGAAGTGTATGAATTAGATCAATTTACACCATAGAACAACGGCTTCTTCAAGAAGACAGTAACAATTTAGTTACAATGTTAAGACCAATAGACCCATCGCTGTATGTATTTTAATTACTTCAGTATGCAGATGGACATTTTTGGTAAACTGTTTGTCTTAGTGGGTCTTAACAATTGAAAAAGAATATACCTAATTTAACTCAAGGTTGGGAACGTTACCTTAACAAACTAACGCGTTACCGTTACCGTTACTTTTTGTAAAAAGTAACTCGTTACCGTTACTCTTTACTAATTTTAAAAAGTAACGCGTTACCGTTACCGTTACTTAGAAAGTAATGATTCGTTACCTTTTTCGTTACTTTGTTGAAATGCTAAAGTAAC
>NW_011959272.1:0-1749 GCF_000949405.1 Vollenhovia emeryi | reverse complement strand
TCAGACGTGTAAATTAATTACTCGATAACTATTGTCACTTTTGTACCGCGGCACATGATATTTCTCCTTAGTTTAACCCAGTCTACCACTATTTTCAAGTTGGCTACTTTTGCATCAGACACCCTGTATACAGGGTGCTACGCAACATATTGAACACCAGCCATGGGGAAGGTAGAGGGGACTAAGACAAACAGAAAAGTCCAGTACTATTTTGCGCTTGGACGAATAGTTATCGAGATACTGAATTTTAAAAATCGCCGTATTAGTCCAACCCACTGGCAAATGCAAGCGCGCGGTGAGCAGCGACCATCGCTGCGAACTTTGACGCAGCGCGGGGAGACGTGCGAGTGGTCGCGTAAGCGGCTGACGGGCAGCGGCGCGCCTCGCCTCCCTACTCCTCGCCGCGTACCGCCATTCTACTCCTCGCTACCTCCATACCGCCTCGAGCGGGGCCGCTAGCGGATGCATCTCACCGCGCGTTTACATTCGCCAGTAGGTTGGGCTAATCATAGACATAGTAAGACTAGACCGAGCGTTAAGGAGTGGGGGTAAGGGCTCATGTAGAACGAGAGAAAAGATATAGTACATATCTTCGTCTTTCTACTCTCTGTGTGTTTCTAACCTAAATGTGAGTTCCGATCGGGAGGTCGAGCGCATATGAGAGAGAAGGAGATACGTTCTATATTATTTGTCCTTTTCTACGTTGGCGCTACCCCCACTCTTCAAATGAAGGCAAACGCTCGGTCTAGTCTTACTATGTCTATGGGGCTAATACGTCGATTTTTCCAAATCAGTATCTCAATAACTATTCGTCCAAGCGCAAAATAGTACAGGACTTTTCTGTCTTAGTCCCCTCTACCTTCCCATGACCGGTATTCAATATGTTGCGTAGCACTCTGTATGTATATTGTTATAATACATACTAATATCACATAAAATACAATAATATCACATATATGTAAACTATTAAAAAATGTATGCATTTATTTCTTAATATAACATACACCACGTTCCGCGAATTCCTGGTTACACTTGCCACATTACATAAAATCCTCTTCATATCCATACCGTTATTCCTCTCTCTTCCATTAATTGCTACCTCATCTTCCAAGTTCCAAGTTTTTTATTTTCCCTTCAATTCTGATTTACTAGCAAACTAGTTGCGATATGAGATTGATACTGCAGAACTATGTTTTGTAGGCTTATGTTACGTCGTGCTATCCGCGGGGCGTCTAAATCTCTAGTCCCTCTTTATCGGGACTGACTAATGAGTAAGTAAAGGATGAGAGATGCAGAAAGACGCCGTACGGAAAACACTCCGTCTCGTCGCCGCGCTCTAACAGATGCGCGCCTAGAGTCGAGCGTATTTATTTAAGGGTTCGAAGTGGGTCAGTGTGCTAAAGCTCACTATGACGCTTCTTCGAAGCCAGTACGCGATCTTAACGATAGCGGGAACGAAGTGGGAGGTTTTTAATTAACTTTACTCATTACAAATTATTACATTTATTTATACATATACAAACATAAAGTGATATATACAGGGTGTACCGCAACTTGTGACCGAAATTTTAATAGCGTATTTCTGAGCAAAAAGTAAGACGAAAATCCTAATACGAAAATGTCGAGGCTATAATACTTTTCAAATGGGAAGCATTTATAATAGACAAATCAGGTAGTCTAAAGTTCGCGCGTTCAGGGACGGTACATTGCACAGTGATAAAGGTACTCTTACATCTTTGCCGATATAAC
>NW_011959271.1:0-1748 GCF_000949405.1 Vollenhovia emeryi | reverse complement strand
TGACGGTGAGCCGCGCCGCTCCTGCCTGCCTCTAGTATCTGGCCCGTCATTCGTTATCTTTTCCTCTTTATAATTCAAAAACTAAGCTTCGGAGAAAATTTTGCAAGAGGAAAAATCATTTCAGAATTAAGTCTAGAATACGACATTTTAAGGACAAGTGGTTGTTCTGAATCACCCTGTATATGGAGAACACAATGGGCGAAGAGAAGAAACAAGAAAGGAAGGGCGAGTGGAGGAATGGTAATGGGAATAAAGAAGGAAATGCTAGATAAAGAAATAGGGATAGAGACGGAGGAGGAAGGTTTAATGAGTGGAGGGGTTAGAAGGGGGAAGGAGAAGCGGAAAATAATAGGAGTATACGTAAATAAAAACATAGAATAGATGTTAAAAAAGTTGGAGAGGTTGCTAGACAGGAAGGAGGAGGGAGTTAGAATATTGATAGGGGGGGACTTTAACGCGAGAACAGGGATGGAAGGAGGGATATTGAACGTAATGGAAGAGCAAAGGTCAGGAGAGAGTAAAAGTAGGAACTCGAAAGATAAGAAAAGGAACAAGGAAGGAAGGAGGCTGGTAGAGGTAATAGAGGAGAGAGGGTGGAGCATATACAACGGCAACATAGAGGGGGACGAGGAAGGAGAATTCACGTTTACAGGAGGGAAAGGAAACACGGTAATAGATTATGTGATAGGAGATGAGGAGGTGAGGGAGAGGATTAGAAGCATGAGAATAGGGGAGAAAATAGACTCGGATCACCATCCACTGGAGGTATGGATAGAGGGGGAAGAACAAGGAAAGGAAAGAGGAAGGAAAAGACAAGAAACAAGAAAGGTAAAATGGGACAGGAAGGGACAGGAAGAGTTTAAAGAAAGACTGAAACTGGACAGGGAGGAAGGCTAGAGGAAGAATGGAAGAAAGTAAAAGGAAAATTAATAAAAGCACTAAAAGAGGTGGAAAGAATTCAAAAGGAAGAAGGGAAGAAAGAAGGAGGATGGTGGGATGAAGAATGAAAAGAGAGAAAAATGGAGGTGAGAAGAGAATTAAGAAGGTGGAGGAAGAATAAAGGAGAGAAAGAGGAATATAGAAAAATGAGATTAGAATATAGGAAACTATGCGAACAGAAAAGGAAGGAAGAAACAGATAGATGGGAGAAAGAGGCGGAACAGGTAAAGAAAGAGAATGAGGTATGGAAAATAGTCCATAGAGGAAGAAAGAGAAGAATAGGTATAAACAAGGAAATAGAAGAAGAGGATTGGAAAGCACACTTTATGAGGCTACTAGGAGGAGTAGACAACAGAATAACGGAGGGGGAGGGGGGAAAAAGGAGGGATAACGAAGAGGAGATAAGCAAGGAGGAAATTAAAGAGGCGATAAATAGAATTAAAAAAGGGAAAGCAATAGGAATTGATGGAATACCAGGCGAAGCATGGATGTACGCAGGAGAAGAGACGACGGAGTGGGTATGGAGTTATTGCAACAGAGTATGGAAAGGAGAGGCCGGATGGCCGGAGGAATGGAAGGAGGGAGTAATTGTGCCAATAGTAAAAAAAAGAGGAGGAAAAAAGGTAGAGGATTATAGGGGAGTAACAATAATGACGGCGCTATATAAGATATACACGGTGGTGTTGGCGGAGAGGATAAAGAAGGAATGCGAAGAGAAAGGGATAATACCACACAACCAAACAGGATTTCGGCAGGGGATGGGAACAATAGACAACATATACGTTTTGAATTATCTAGTAAACAGACAA
>NW_011959270.1:0-1748 GCF_000949405.1 Vollenhovia emeryi | reverse complement strand
TTTTCGAGAAAAATGATGGAGTCTAAATCTTATATCTTTTTAACGAACCAGTTGCAAGTGTCTTTAGCACGGCGCGCTGCGCGCGCCCCACCCCCTCCCACCCTCCCCCTCTCGTCCCTTCCAACCCCTCCCCTCCCTCTCCCCTCCCCAACCCCTCCCCAGCCCCTCCGTTTTGTGTATAATTTTTATGTGTGTATAAGAGAGGAAGCAGGTGGGACGGGGGTGGAGGTGGGGACAGGGAGGAGGGGTTGGGGAGGGGGAGGGTGGGGAGGGGGAGGGAGTGGGCGGAGGGATGGGGGGTGGGACGCGCGCAGCGCGCCGTGCCAAAAACACTTGCGACTTACGAGTTTAATCAACTTTACCGCGGGAACAAGTACCATGAAATACACTTATTTTCATATTGCACGTTTTTCGTTGCCTTTTTCGTCCTCGAATCTGCTTGTAGTATTTATTGGTACAGTGTAGAACGTGTGTGTCTGACTCGTACGTCACATTCACAATATTTTTGAACTGTGGACACTCAATGTCTTGGCGAAATACTTTTTTCTCGCTCAAATATCTAATGAGCTCATCTTTTTTATACGTGAGATGAAGAAACTCGTGAAGTAACATCTTACGTTAGTAGCACGTCGCGAGTCGTAAGCTTGACGAGTGAAATTCGACTGTAAGGGATTTGTTGTGATGTTACTGTGGGTAGCTTACTCTCATTCGTATGCTTAATAATATCAAAGACACTTATACATTCTTTGAATTGTATATGGTGTCAGAAACTTTCCACGTGAGGCCATCCTAAACGTACATGATATCGTGAACTACATAGCATTTGCGAAACTTCTTTTCTCCATAACTTTTTAACGAACAACGAGCGACGGCTAAAACCTTCTGAAGGTCACTCAGTAAGGTGACCTTGACAACATATGCCAAGGTCAAGGTCATTGGGGCTGGGTCCATGTTTGTAAAGTTTTACCGGTCAATTACTTAAATTATAAGTTTATTAATAAAGACGATCCTCATTACAAAGTTTATCGAAATCGTTATCTCTTTGGTCCAGAAGACTGATTAGAAGTAATTAATTCACACAATCGAGTCCAAATCCATGGTAAAGCACTTAAATGTGTTGACCGAAAAACGGACGAAACACATACTTGACGGAACGTGACATAGTACACGCGTCTTGAAGTGCGGATAGTTATCGAGTGCTCTTTTGTGGACTTCTCATCTTCTCAACAGAGAACAGACTCAGTGCATAGACATAGTGATCCCTCACCAGTGCGACTCACCAGGACAGCTCGAGTACAGCATCACAGGCGGCTCAGACTCACCACGCACGGCGCACGCCGGCGCCGCGTGGACACGGCTCACGGGCATCAGCTATCATCAGGCCGCCCATCGATTAATAATATCGACCCGTGCACGTGACTACAGACTTCTCATACGCATTTTACAATCATAGACCTCTCAATGTAATTATACTGCAATATTAAAACTGTGATCCGTTAACTGTAAATCAACTCATCCGAGCTTTTAGATCACGTGATATTCCACCCTGTTTAAGCGTGCATTCGCTCCTTGAGTCTTGTCGCTACGTCCTCTCACCCTGCTTCCATCCGCAGCGGTACCAGCGAACTCTCCTAGCGAGAATCGCTAACAGCGGTAATGGAAGAACTCTGATATTAAAGTAAAAAATACTTTATTCGGAGATCACAAAACGCCGGGGTCACGTCAAGATGGCCGGTCTTGATCGTGAC
>NW_011959269.1:0-1748 GCF_000949405.1 Vollenhovia emeryi | reverse complement strand
CAACAATGTGTGTGTGTGTGTGTGTGTGCGTGTGCGTGTGCGTGTGCGTGTGCGTGTGCGTGTGCGTGTGCGTGTGCGTGTGCGTGTGCGTGTGCGTGTGCGTGTGCGTGTGCGTGTGCGTGTGCGTGTGCGTGTGCGTGTGCGTGCGTGTGCGTGTGCGTGCGTGTGCGTGTGTGCGCGCGCGCGCGTACAAAGGAATTATGATAAAATGATAAATATTCTATGTATTATATAAATATGTAACCAAGAAAAATGAAAAGTCAAGATGATATTAATTTGATGTCATAGTGATCAAATTTATGCCATATTTTGGTCACTATGACATCAAATTGACGTCATCTTAACTTTTCATTTTTCCTTGGGTATATTATAGCCGAAATGATAGCCAACAATATAAGAATTAAACTATTGATTATGTTACGGGAGAAAACGCTTCGGTACGAGAGAAGTTTGTCCATTTTCGGAGTTTGTTCGTTATGTTCGTTTTTCGTATATTGAAATAAAAGTACATCGTACAAGCGTGAGGGAGTCATAGAATGTTTTATATTCACTAAGTCATAAGTGACACGCGGGCCGCCCGGTGACCCGTGGCACGGGTCACATGGACTCATGGCCGTCAAGCCACATTGTAATCAAAGACCTCGTGAGTTGAAAAACTCGGTGGTGAAGGTCGTAAGCGTGCACGGGGGTCTCGTGTGGAGGACCCGGGGCCGTTCAGGCTAGCGGGGCGCCGATGACACGGCGATCGAGACAGTAGAAAATAAAATGTTGCTAGGTGACTCCCTCGCGCTTACCTAGATAAACAAAAATAAAACACGCTCCGAGAGAGCTCATCAGATTTGTTTAGATGATGTGAGAAACGGCCGAGAGAAGAAGGTGCGTGCGGTTTGTAGTAGTAGGTTTAATTAATCCCGAGGCGTTGTTAATTTTAATAAATTAATTTGTCTAAACTCGTTTTTTCTTTACCCGGAACAGATTAATTATAAAATCAATTATCTCTTTCAGAAACTTAACATACAATACCCGAAAAAATACTTTTATTTATAATAATTGTTTCTTTGTGTTATAACTGAAATACATATATTTAATGCCTATATCAGTATCATTTTTTTAACCAGGCATTTTCTGTTTCTCTGTGAAATAATATTATTACAAAATGTAAACGTACTTCCCACTTTACACTCTGTAATGTGTGAATATAATTGTAAAAAGTACAAAACAACCCACATCAAACTGCACTTTTAGATAATATAAGTTTGTCAGAATTTGAATTAAGTCATAAATTAATATAAAGGCTCTCAATTTATATGTCGGTCGATTTTTCATGTAGCGAGGACCAGCATAAAGACCAATACAATGTTTTTATATACTGTAGCTTAATGATAATTATTATATTGTGAAAATATACTTTAGAAACATCAATGATGCTTGCGTACTGTGTCCAACAGTTCTTAACGGTTAATTCTGTCAAAATCACAAAACAACCGGCCTCAAACTGCAGTTTTAGAAGCCATAAGTTTGCCAGAATTTGAATTACGTCATAAATTAATATAACGGTTCTCAATTTAAATGGCGTTCGATTTTTCATATAGCGAGGACCAGCGTAAAGAACACAGTACAAATATCCCACAGTTATTAGCAATAGTGGAAACGGCGAGGATACGAACAACCAATCACGACATGATGGGACTGCAAAAATATAATCTTTTAAATAGTGTAATAATCATTTTTTCTTCACGATCTCTTGG
>NW_011959268.1:0-1747 GCF_000949405.1 Vollenhovia emeryi | reverse complement strand
ACGCAGATTTGCGAAATTTTGGTTGCGTTTCGTGTTATAGTCAGGTCCTGTACGATGCTCTTGTACTTAAGATTATTTTAAGTACAAGATCATTGCATGAGATCTAACCATAGCGCGGGACGGGGCTAAAATTGTGCAAATCTGCGTTACCCACTTAGCAAAATGTGGACATTGGCTACGTAGTTCAATGTCCACGTTTTCAATGTCCACAGAGGGCGTATCGCATTCGTCAATCACGAAAAACGGGGCCGTGACATCTCTCAGGGTGGAGTCCCATGGAGCGGAATACGCGGAAGCGGAATCAGCGGATCGCCAATCGCAAGATTATTCTGTTAGAGCCCTTTCAAAAATTCCGTCGAAACGGTCTTGTGATTGGCGATCCGCTGATTCCGCTTCCGCGTATTCCGCTCCATGGGACTCCACCCTCAGGCTTCTCTCTGCTGGAAGCCAGATCCGTAATCCGTTTGGCCGGTTACCCCCACTTCGTTGCATATTTCTTTTTTGTTTGAGGGGAATGGACGCTGACTTCGAAAAGCCAACGCTAAAACCACCGCTCCCTTTTCACCTTGCGTCTGGAAGCCAGATCCGTTTGGCCGGTTACCCCCACTCCGTGACACGTTTTCGTTTTGATCACAACTGCATATGTATAGTTGTGACTTATTATTAGTGCTTGCATAAATAATAAGGATGCATCGGTTCAACTCTCAATCAAGAAAAAATACTATTGGGGACATACTTCTTTTTTTTTCGTACAGCATTGCAATAGGTTATGTACGCAAATGTGCCATAGACGCATACTTTTTCAGCAATTCGGCAATCAGTAAATAATTAATGAATTGATATTAATAATAAAGATATAAACTTCTCTCATTGCCGTTGCCAAATGAACTCATTTGTATTTTCGTGTTGTCACTTTGTCACGTAGCGAATTTCAGCTAGAGTTCGACCATTCCGAACTTCTGGCGTCCAAACGCCAGGAGCAAGCCAGGCGGAGAATCTGCGCTCGGAGTGGGGGTAACCGGCCAAACGGATCTGGCTTCCAGACGCAAGGTGAAAACACAGTATAACCAGTAGTTGCACTCTCTGTCGGCACCTTTGATCTGGGCGTTCTCAATTTTCCGCCATGTTTTTATTCGCGCCAACAGTGTATCAACGGCTAAAAGTGCCTGGGCCCTTTTCAGGATCGTATCCAGGAAAGGCACATACGAACTGGCATAGTGGCATTTATTGTAAATGGAAATGGCCTATGAAAGAAAATGTTCTAATAAAAGTAATTAATGTAATTACTTGCTGCAACGTATAAAAGTATTTACCCATTATTCGTCAACACTGCGAATTTTTCAATGTCACACCGACTTTGCACTAACACACGTACAAAAATCCTGTGATTGGTCAGAATAAAAACATGTCGGATGCGCAGTACGGATCGGCGCGAACGTAAAACAAAAGAGCGAGTGCCACTACTGGTTATACTGTGGTGAAAAGGCAGCTTTAAGGTGCATTTTCATGCTGACGCTTGACGCTCACTTTGAGCGTCAAACTAGTTACTTTGGGGACTTTTTTGAATTGTAGCGTTAAGTGGACGCTTGACGCTGACTTCGAGTTGACGCTCGATTTGAGTGCCAAGACGCTCTATTTAGCGTGTAATTGAAATAAGCAAACTCTCCTTCGCCAATATTTTTAGATTGCACAATTGACGCTGTTAACGCCAAGGAAAGCTAAAATCTTTTTAGCTTTTTCCACTTGA
>NW_011959267.1:0-1747 GCF_000949405.1 Vollenhovia emeryi | reverse complement strand
TCAATCGACGTCGATTTGATGGTTTCGATGTTGATTCGGCATCGTTTCGACATCGATCGACAGATCATTTTTCGCTGAGCTTCTCATATTGTTGCTCGAGTGAGTGAAACGTAAGTGTGTGCGTGCGTACAAGATACAACAAATATTGGTCGATCCGTCTCTCAAGAAATTGCAACAACACCAAGTCGTCGCATCTTTACGAGGTAAGTGAGTGACAGAAATGTCGTATTCCTAATTAAATTTCGAGACGTTTTCACTGTCAAAATCTCCGAAGCTTAGTTTTTGCAATTATAAAATAGTCAGTGAGTGAGTGAGTGAGTGAGTGAGTGAGTGAGTGAGTAAGAGAGAGAGAGAGAAATGTGCGTGTGCAACGCTGCAGCTGATCGCTCAGCTGACCGCCCCGCGTGAGACGCCGGGTGCCGCGGCGGTGCGCCGCTCCTGTCTGCCTCTTGTACTCGGCCAGTTATTCGCTGACTATTTCTTTGAATAATTCAAAAACTGAGCTTCGGAGAACATTTTGGTAAGAGAAAAATCGTCTTAGAATTTAATCAGGAATACGACATTTCAGGGACGTTATACCTATTTTGAATCACCCTGTATATAACTTTAATGGTATATATACGTATATCAACGCAAAAACGGCAAAAGTTGATTTACTTATGAAATGTCCGTCCCGACTCCTTGTTTCTAATCACATTGCAAAAACAACAATGGCCCATAATGATATTTTCTACTTTTAACCTTCGTGGTCACGTCACACCACACGCACTTGCCACAATAGTCACGGACGTCACGGATACGCGTGTGGCGCACTCACACAAGTTAGGTGATCCAACTGCCTTACCATCATGGCGGCACTCAATTGGCAACAGCTTTCAGCGCCTATCGGCTATCCATTGTATATATCAGTGGTGTGGACTGCCTTTTGGTTGCTACCGAGATTGATAATCTAAAAGCTTTGAAATGATGGGTATGGAATGTGGAGTTTTTCATATTTTTTATTTTTCACACATAAATAAATACATTTCAGTAAATTCATATATTTATTAATAATTAAAGTTTAATATACAAAGAACGTGGAAAATTAGGAATTCTAAAGGCTGTCAGCGTTATAACTACTGTTATGGATAATTTATTCTCAGACAAGTTAAGTTTTTTAACTTAATTTAGTGACTTATTTGGCATTTATTATATTGGTCACAAGTTTTAAGTTTTTTAAGAAAGTATCTTAAATCCATAAACTTTATTCTTCTGCTAATAATTAGATTAAGATATTAAGCATTTTAACATTTGTATTTAATTATGCAAATAAAGTGTTATTTAACTTGTGACAAGTAGATATTGACCCCCTTCCCCCTTCTATGTAACTAAAAATTGGGAAGAGACTTATAACATAAAATTGAAAGACAATATCATCATATAAAGATTTCAAGTCACACTGACATGATTTCACTACATAGGCTTTTTTTTTACGTGTGGAAATCCTTTATGGATACCCGGGCCCCCCTCCGGGAAGGGAGTTTACATTAAGTGGCCCGGGTTATGTGGGACTGCCCTCCTAATGGCGATCGGGTGCGGCCGCTGACATTGCGACCGCTGGGCTTACCGCACTACAACCACACGGTGGACTGCACTGTGCTTTACTTGGGGGACGCCCACGACTTGGCAGAGTCATTACTTCTGGACGCCCCCCGCACCGGCCCGCCGTTTGATGGGCGGGCCGCTGCGCTCCCTCCCCCGTTGGTAT
>NW_011959266.1:0-1747 GCF_000949405.1 Vollenhovia emeryi | reverse complement strand
GTTAATGCAAAAATTAAATAATAAATCCATAATTCATAAGAGGAAATTTTAGATACGACTTTACATTGAGAAATTAATTTTACAAATAACGAACTTACTGTTAGCTCAATACTTCGATATATGCTCAAGCAAGTCATTTTATCTCAAATCAATATATTCTCACGATTTTCATATATTTCATAGTTTTTATAAAAAGAAAACAAGTGCTGGATTATGACGAAATCATTCTTGAGATCGCGACAGACGACAAATATTTAAAACAATGCGAACGCCATCCGTTATTGTCCCGTCGATCATTCTTGGTTAACCACGATTAACGATAAATCTGTCAGATAGTAGATGCGGTCGGTGAAACACTTGGCCGAAGATTTTAATTAACCCACTTGCGCTTATATAGACAGAAATATACCGGCTACTGCGGGGGCACAATTCTCATTTTTCCACATCAAGGTGTGAGAGTGGATTCCCACAATGAAGAGGGGGATTAAATCGAGCTGTCTGCGCTTTTGTCAAATATAAAGGCTCTGTAATTTCGCCATTTTCCCTGCAATGATGAGATTCCAACTTGAAGTTTTCGTGGTTAATTACATCAAATTGTTAAAAAAAAGTTTCGTTGGCCTTCACGTGTGAGCTTTTTACTGCAGAGAAACAGAGGAGGCGGGAAAAGAAGGATTTGAAAATAAAGGGATATAAGAGTTTAAATCTGGATTTCCGTGTTTTTTTTAAATAGATCAATGTAATTAATTCTCACAATTTATTTCCGCGTTGTACTAAAAACATATAATTGAATAATCGGCACGTGTGCACACGAAGAGTCGATAATGTTGTAATTAAAAGAAAGTCGTTGCATCCCGTCGCTTCTATATCATCGAAATAATTTGGTGCATTCGTACTAACACTGCGCGATAAAACAATATGCAAGTGGTAGCTCATCGCGAATGCGATGAAGTAACGAATGACTCGCTATACGGATCGCGTACAAACACCGATATTCTTCTCTCGCGGCTAACAAAAATAGAGATAATTTTCAGCTGTTCCATTGCTTGCGGGGAATCTCGATTTGGAGCATGGAAACTCCTATTTTTCTCTCCTTCTTTTTCTTTCACTGAATGTCGGAACATATCAAATAGGAAACCGCGAATTTTCGCGCTTATTTAGGTCATGGATATGCGTTATTTAATACACCGAAAGGTAACCAATGCAAATAATAAACTCAAGAGTTGAACGCAACTGATATTACATTGATATCATAACAGTGTTTTTTTAAATATAAAAATAGATTTAAAAACACAATTTTAAGCAAAAAATATTAAAATGAGAAATGGATTACAATATTATTATTAAAATCTATTTTCTTACAAAATTGCGCCAATTAAAATAAAATTTATGTATAAAATTTGTATATAATTCTTTCATCATTATACTTTGATATTATATAAAAAACTGACACCTAAAATCGCATAGTTCCGGCAGTTCTGTTGAGAGTTCCCGGTAGCCCCCGCAGAGTTCTATCGAAAATCCTAATGGCAAAAGTCTGTGTGATCAAAGGGGAAAAAGTTATGGGCGATTTTAGGTGTCAGTTTCTGTCTTATAAGACTCGAAAAAATTTTTGAACAGTTCCGGCAGTTCTGTTGAGAGTTCCCGGTAGCCCCCTCAGAGTTCCATCAAAAATCCTAATGGCAAGGTGACAGTTTCTGTCTTATAAGACTCGAAAAAATTTTTGAACAGTTCCGGCAGTTCTGTTGAG
>NW_011959265.1:0-1747 GCF_000949405.1 Vollenhovia emeryi | reverse complement strand
ACAATTATTAAATAACTATTCTTGTTTAACGAAACTCGAGCGTATTCTAGCGTGGATTTTTAGATTTATATGGAATTGTAAAACCAAAAGGGAAACCCGGAATGTGGGAAATCTATCATTGCAGGAAATTCACAAGGTGAATTTATTAATAATTATCGAGATCCAAAGACTCCATTTCGTGGCCGAGGTGTCAGACCTCAAGGCAAAAAAGCAAATCAGATTGACAAGCAAATTGGCGCTACTTAGTCCGTTTATCGATGAAACAGGACTCCTCAGGGTGGGCGGTCGAATTCGTAATTCGTTAACCGCATTCGACACAAAACATCCGATTATACTACCAGCCGAGAGCACTTTTACAAAATTATTATTCAAGCGAGAGCATCGTAGGCTATTACATGCAGGACCGCAAACGTTGTTATATGCAATTCGCGAAAAATATTGGCCTCTCCGAGGAAAGAATCTAGCGAGGAAAATTGTACATGAGTGTATGACTTGCTTCAGAAATAATCCGAAACCACTATCACAAGTAATGGGACAATTACCAGCAGATCGGGTAATTCCTAGACGTCCATTTTATGTAACAGGAATAGATTTCGCCGGACCCATTGTAACGTTAGTCAACCGAGGTCGTGGTCGAAAGACAAACAAGTCATACATCTCATTATTTATTTGTTTCTCAACGAAGGCGATACACCTTGAGGCAGTGAGCGATCTTAGCTCGAATGCGTTTATAGCGGCACTTAGAAGATTTGCGGGACGACGAGGTTGTCCACAGCGTATATATTGTGATAACGCGACTAATTTTGTAGGAGCGCGAAATGAGTTAAACGAGGTTCGACAATTCATTACCAAAGAGAATGATACAATAAGCAACGAATTCTGCATTCCAAGCGGTATTGAGTGGAAGTTCATTCCACCCGCGTCACCTCATATGGGAGGTCTGTGGGAGGCAGGAGTGAAATCTTGTAAATTTCACCTAAAACGCATCATGGGTTCTGCACTTTTAACTTTCGAAGAATTAGCTACCGTATTAATACAAATTGAGGCTTGTTTAAATTCAAGGCCTATATGTCAGCTACCGTCCACTCCCACAGACTTACAACCACTGACTCCGGGTCATTTTCTTGTCGGTGAATCATTAACAGCCATTCCGGAAGTAGATCTAAACGACGTACCGATAAACAGATTAGATCGTTGGCAATTATCTCAAAAATTATCGCAAGATTTTTGGCGCCGTTGGAGTGCGGAATATTTAACTTCGCTGCAGGGCAAAACTAAATGGAAAACAGAAAAACCGAATATCGCGATTAATGACATTGTTCTGATACAAGAGCCCAATTTGCCACCGTTGAAATGGAAAATAGGAAGGGTAATCGAAACCCATAAAGGTATCGACGACAAGGTTCGAGTTGTAACTCTGAAAACCGCAACCGGATATCTCAAGCGAGCAATAAATAGGCTGTGCAAACTACCGACAAGCGATTCACTACCATAAAAAATTAATCTTCATTAATCGGTGGGCGGTATGTATATGTATAAATGCGAACGATCTGTAGATGTAAGCATCATAGGAAAGCGTGCGAACGATGTATATGGAAGCATACGGAAGGTTACCGAGTATCAACAGAAAACCGGGTGACGAGAGTAACCGCTCATCGAATTCGAGGGAAGGCGTTAGTCGAGCTAGAACACTCGAAGACGAAACTGGTGTACATACAACAGTCAAGAAATACAGTCCACTTTATTT
>NW_011959264.1:0-1746 GCF_000949405.1 Vollenhovia emeryi | reverse complement strand
AGTCACATTTGGCGCGAGACACTACTGTGTCTCGTGATCCGTGGTAACCGAGCCTGGACTCGGTACGAGATTCATCTCGTGGTCATACTTGGCGCGAGAATCTCTGCATTATCGCGGGGCCCCGTCGCAATTGATACATACACGATTTTCACCTGTTGTACAACACACACACTCGATTAGAGATCATTGGGGTTTTTATGCCGTAAGGCTTTTCCCCACGAGCCAATAAAGGAATTCTTCCATTGGCTCAAAACACGCATTCGATTTTTTTTCTTCCCGACCCAACCGAGAACATACGAAACCACGAGATCTCTCCACGTTGGAGAGGTTTCGACGATACAGTTTTTGGTGCCTCCTGTGAGGTCAGGACTCGCGGCCACTGGTTTGCGACGAGGAATTCGACGAGGATACGAGGACGTTCAACGCGCAGAGCCGTCGTCTTCGGGGACCACATCGCCCAGCTCAACCAACCAACGCAGAAGGTCTTCGAGATCACAATTTACGTATTTCCCATATATGAACACATATCTCATTCCATACGTAGAACAATTCTCAGTAAATACTGTACAGTGATAAAATTTCTACGTTCAAATCTCAGTTCTTAAGCGTATGATTATTAATGCCAATTTCATGCCGGCCGTCAACTCATTCTTTTCTGTTGCCTGAACCTATGATGCACTATAATTTAATATATGTGCATGAATTGTGATATTCGCCCTAATTATACATGTGTGTATGTGAATAAGGGGCGATAACGGTCAGCAGAATCATACTTTCTCTCTTACACGCACCCGGAACGTGTTGAGACGTGTCGGAACACGATAGGACTTGTTTCCCAAAAATTCCGTCACAGGCTCGATTGTCGTTTTCTTTATTTGTCTTGCTCGCCAGGCATAACAACAAACGTTATCCGAATCGCCCTTGTCTCGGGTTGATGACTCGATTCTTATCGGAAGATGCGTCACTGGTGACTTAAGCATATCCCTCTATTATTTACTTATCGGAAGATTAGGGCGCTCGACCAAAGGTCCGAGCGCGCTCGGTTTTTTCCAGAAGCCTCGCTCGGCAAGGATTAGTAGTGGGCCCACTATATTTACGTCGCAACAATAGCGTTATACGATAAAGAATAACGTTTTCATTTTGAATAATCGGAACGTTAAATAGAATTCACCATGAACCGTCCAAAGTATCTTAATCAAAAGCGTACAACGCTCAAGGCCCAATTAACCAAATTTGAAAAAATCGTCGCGGAAGATCGGGTAGACGACGTGAATCTACGGATGCGATTGAAACATATAACCGAGCTCGTTCACGCGTACGAGGATCTGAACGTAGAACTCGCAACATTAGAACCGACAAATGAACATTTGAACGAATTCGACGACATTCAAGATCGATATTACGCGATCGCGAGTAAATTTGAGACGGTTCCACAGGCCTCAACGTCGCAGACGGCGGACTTAAACGCGACATCGATACCGGTTGATAACAACACGCGTCGTATTAAATTACCTGTCGCAGAATTGCCGAAATTTAATGGTAGTCTTGATAAATGGCTATCGTTCAAAAATACATTCATGACGATGATAGACTCACGCCAAGACATAACAGATTTACAAAAATTCCTATACTTGAAGGACTCATTACGAGACGAAGCCTTAAATAAAATCTCGATTTACGACGTAAGCGAGGAAAATTATAAAACCGCGTGGAAACTCCTCAAGGATTCTTACGAAAGAAAACGGG
>NW_011959263.1:0-1746 GCF_000949405.1 Vollenhovia emeryi | reverse complement strand
GAACGCCGAGGAGCCGAGCCACCCGGGGACATGGGGCCGAACACACGGAGTCGCGCCCGAGGGGCGAGGGACGAGGCGCCGGCCGGACGGAGAGCCGCGGGGCGAGCACGGACGGAGGTCCTCCGGAGGCCAGGAGGACCGGCGGAACCGGAGGGCCGACGCGCCGGAAAGCGGGCCCCGAATCGACCGCCCCGGCCCTGCGAACCGCGAGGGGCGAATTACGCGCCCGGAAGCGCGCGGGCAGCGATACCGCCCCTGCGGGCCCGGCGACACGCCGGGCGAGCGGCCCATTGATTGGCGGATCCGCGGCGCCGCTATCTTGCGCAGCCCCTTTTCGCGGTCGTAACGAGCGATCGGGTGATCGACCCGCTCGCGCAGGATCTTCCGCTTTCGTTCGCGGATCCTCGCCCGTATCGGGTCGAATACCCAAGTGCGTCCCGCGCCTGTGGTCTGGGTGCCGGCCACGTTCCGTGCCGAGCCGGGAGCGAGGGATCGAGGAGACGAGTACCGACCGCGACCGCGCCGTGGGATTTCGGGAGAGTACCGGTGAGGTGGCCCTCGAGGAAAATTTTACTGTAAAAGCCGCGTGCTTCCGAGGTAAGTTCGCGCTCTGGCATCGCGCCGCGTTCGATTTATATCCGTATTCATAGTCATTCCTCAATTCTCAAGGGTAGTTTGTCTTTTATCCGTATTCATAGTCGTTCTCAAGGGTAGTTTGTCTTTGTCTCGCGTATGGTAAAACGTAGTAGCGAGACAAAGACAGACTAACCTTGAGAATTGAGGAACGACTATGAATACGGATATTAGTGTTTCGGGCCGTCGGGCGTCCGCTCCAAGGGGGAGTCGGAACCGGCCATTTCGTGTTACGAGCGGAACCGCGGTGCCGAGCGCGGGGGCTCCCGGGGATCGGCCGTGGGCTTATCGGGGATTGTCGCGGGCGGATATCGGCTAGTGCGACCTCGGAGGGGAGCGCCGAACGAACGCCCCGAACCTCGTTGTTCGAGCGGGAGCGCTTTCGTCCGCGTCCGGGAGTTCTTTCGCGGCGACTTCCGCCTCGTGGCGGGCCGGCACGCCGGGTGCCGGTCGAGAGTTGCGCGTCGCGATCGCGAGTGGCCCCAGCGGGGAGGCCGGAGATCGATGGTCGCGAATTCGCCTCGGCGGAGGCCCCCCCCCCCTTTGTTTCTGTATCCGACCTATTAAATCGTTTATTATACTTGCTTAAGGGGATGCTGGAGTGATTCTGCACTTTTGCACCTTTCTAACCTAAAAACTGTCAGTTCACGGAAACATTTGTGTAATATACAAATTAAATGGCTTACGTGTACAGATCGAAAGCAGCTTGCTATTCCGGCCAAATGAAAGAACAATATGGCATCACTGAAACTAAGTTTGTAAGTCTAATAAAAAATAATAGTGAGCAACACACATACTACATGTACTGTATGTATGTGTTGCTTACTATTATTTTTTATTAGACTTACAAACTTAGTTTCAGTGATGTCATATTGTTCTTTAATTTAGCCGGAATAGCAACCCAGTAAGCAAAATATCATTTCATCAATGTTACTACAATGTTATTTAATAACATGTAACGTTTTAGAATATGTAGTTCGTAACGTTGTATACAACGTCATTGTAACAAACTTTGACGCACATCTGAACGTTTCAGTAACGTTGACATGAGAGTTGTTATAACGTTGCAAGCAATGTTGTATTAATATTTTTCTTACGTTAAAGCAATATTTA
>NW_011959262.1:0-1746 GCF_000949405.1 Vollenhovia emeryi | reverse complement strand
AAGTGCAACTGCACAATTTATTTATAGAGCAATAAGT
Source organism: Vollenhovia emeryi (assembly GCF_000949405.1). Lineage (NCBI taxonomy): Eukaryota > Metazoa > Arthropoda > Insecta > Hymenoptera > Formicidae > Vollenhovia > Vollenhovia emeryi. The sequence continues at coordinate 1,709 of NW_011959262.1, read as the reverse complement.
AAAGAAATATTGAAAATTTTATAGTCATTGCATACTTAGAGATTCTTTGAACAAAGGCATTGAATGAAGACAGTCTCCAAATTATATAATTATATATTGCTACTCGTCTGTGCATTGTTTAATCGCGCGAGCTGCCGCACGCCGTGATGTAAGTCTGATATACCTCGTTTCTCACAGCATAATTTTCTACGGGATAATAATGTAGAGGATAATCACTTTCCGTAAAATTAGAATCGCGCACATGGCGGGCAGCTCAGCAGTTTACAGGGCGTAATATAATGAAGCGGATAATCAGCTCTCGCGAAACCTTTAGGATCCATTCATCGACCGTGATAAATTGCAGAATTTTATCCGCTATTATTTCGCCTTTAATGAACGTTCGTCGGCTACGTGACTCTTGACGGCCGAATTATTTTTTTTTTCACACCAAAACGCGAGATACGCCTGTATGAGTTTAATTAAACTATCGAAATTTAAGGTAATATTGTTCTTAAATGCATACCTTCAGAATAAAAAGACCTTTCGTCAGGTTGAATAAAATTATGTGAGTTCCCGCGTACGCGAGGAAAAAAAGTAAAATTGTAGAGCGAAGTCATATCCCGCGTTTGTTTAGTGCTCGATTGTAATTAAAATTTTCAATATTTTAATTTAATTGCAAGTCTTGTAACATCGGCGAGCGAAGTTGTATGACGATTTATTTTATTCTAAAATCATTTGTTAAAAGAGAGGAGCGTATCGTTTAAATACGTGCGCGATGACGTGTTACACTTTTGTTCGCCGAGCTTGTTAAATTATTAATAATTTAGTAATAACAAAGGGAATTATATAGTTATTGTCAAAATCGCTTGGAGTGAAAAATATGTGCGGAGGAAGTGTACATATATTGCGATTGTACTTTTACCGCTTTCGCTTTAACGATTTAGTCGACACAGCTTGCGCGGATTATTATAAATTCCTCTTTATGCAAATACAGAACTGCGCGAACAATGCCATACTACTAATTTGCGGACGGTTCGTTGGAAGCAAAGTTACTTGTTGGCAACCGGTTACTCGTTACTCGCTGTTTCCCCAGGCATGCATGCTGGTCCAAAGCTGATATCACTGGAGTATACTAAGCTTTCTCTAAACATGCAATGTAAAATCCTATGTGCTATACTATCTCTTTGATGCATATGAACACATGATTCGCAGTATCAGAATTATGTGTCACACAAGAGAAGAAACGTGGAGAAGAAAAATAGAGTCGGCACGAAAAAAAATTTGTTTCCACAAGCAGAATATATTCGCTTTTAATATTACAGTGTTGAATGCGAAAAATATCGTTTTCAAAAAATATTTTAAATCAACGCGAAAAATTTTTGTTAAATACGAATAATTGTATAAAATAACAAAATAAGGTTGATTTAATATCCTTGTACATTTGAGCTCATGAATCAATTAATTGAATTAATAAAATAATTAATTAAAAAGATTTAAACATTCTTTTTGAGTATAATTTCTGAAGATTATTAAATATATTTGCTTACGATTGAAAGGTTTGTCACATCTCGATTATATTGTTTTAAACGATTTCTAGTTCCAAAGTCATAATTAATCGAAAAGAGTTAAATATTCTTATTCAAGTTTAATTTCTGAAGATTATTAAATATATTTGCTTACGATTCAAAGGTTTTTCACATCTTGATTACATTGTTCTAAACGATTTCTAG
>NW_011959261.1:0-1746 GCF_000949405.1 Vollenhovia emeryi | reverse complement strand
AGATTTTTAAAAAAACCGTCAGCCGGGATTGGCTGACTCCCCTCCCTCTGACCACGCCCCCCTGACTACCCCCTCCCTTCCCCCCAAGAACGAGTATAAAAGGACGAGCGCAACGCGAGGGAGCTCAGTATCAGAGTCTCCCAGCCCTGATGAAGCAGACTGCAACCCCTGCGAAACGTCGGCACCACACTGCAAACGGACGCGGCAACCATCCGGAAGCCATGAAGACTAAAGAAGACAACAGCCGCGAAAGCCTGAAAGCCAAGATTACAAGCCTCCACGGAAAGGCAACTCTCGGGTCGCTAAACCTTTTCACAAAACTTAGGAAGTCCTTGCACTTACAACTGTGTTCCTTAGCATTTCTGAAGCGGTGCCGCGACCACCAGACGGTACCGAATTTCCTGCAAATAAAAAGCCCCTTCCCGCCCTCCAAACAATCCACAGCCATCCTGAGACAAGCGTCGCTGAGACTACTCAGGGAGAGAATCGCGACAACCAAAAAGGGCCTAGCCGAGACTTCCAAAAAACTTCTCGAGCTACATCTATCCCTCTCCTACAAACTAGAACCGGACCTGTGGCAAACCATAGACCGGATTACACACGAGCAAGCCACCCGCTCGGCAGAATTAAGAACCAAAACACAAAAAGAAAAATTTGCAAAAATGAAACCACACACGCAAACAGCAGCTCCTCCCCTGATAGAAAAGAACCTTAGTAGTCAGACCCTTTCACCCGCCGAAACAGCCATCCTTGCCAAAAGACACAACTTTGCAGTCACCCCCTCCAGGATCCCGACAGAAGAGATCATCAGCCAAATAGAAACCGCCATCTTCCAACTCCCACCTGAAGCAGGAAACAACATCAGACAGCAGTGAGCCCAGATCCTCCGAAAAGCCAAACTTCCCATCCAAAACATTAACAGGGAAGAACGACTAGCGCTTCGAAGCCTAAGACAGAATGACGATATCCTCATTCTACCGGAGGACAAAGGCAACGCAACAGTGATGATGGACAAAAGAGACTACCACAACAAAGTCAACACCTTGCTGTCCGACGCCCAAGTTTACAAAAAACTAAAACGCGATCTAACCACTAGCGTAGAGAAGAAAACCTCCTACCTGATCAAAAAGGCGAACCTCCCTCCGCTAACCACGAAATACCTGACCCCCAGCGACAGCTCAGCACCCAGACTATACGGCCTTCCGAAGATTCACAAAGAATCAGTCCCCCTACGGCCTATCGTCAGCAACATCAGGGGCCCCACGTACCAACTAGCCCGCTACCTCACCAAACCCCTCCAAAAACTTACCGGCCTCAACGACTCCCACAACAGGAACTCAATGGACTTCGTGAACAAAATAACCAAGATCAAAACCGAGCCCAACGACATCCTGGTAAGCTTCGACGTGGTTTCCCTGTTCACCAACGTCCCAGTCCAAGACACTCTGGACATCATCAGAACATCCAAAGAGATTCCATCCACCCTGTTCCCATTAATAGAACACTGCCTCAACTCCACCTATTTCCAGTTCGAAGGAGAATTCTACGAACAAACCACGGGAGCAGCAATGGGATCCCCGATATCACCCATCATCGCAAACATCTTTATGGAACACTTCGAGAATGAAATCCTGAAGAAGGCCCCACAAAAACCCTCCACATGGTTCCGATACGTGGACGACACCTTCGTCATCTGGAACCACGGAAGGGAAACTCTACCTCAATTCCTCACTTTCATCAACTTCC
>NW_011959260.1:0-1746 GCF_000949405.1 Vollenhovia emeryi | reverse complement strand
AATACTGCTTCATGATAACGTTCGACCATATGTTTCAAGAACAACAGTTTAGAAATCTAGAAATTATACGAGAGTTGCAGTATGAAACTCTTTTTATTTGCTCGTTTACAAGTTACTAATTATTTAATATTGCTATTTTAACATAGAGTCTTACGGGAACTGAGACAAATAATAAATCATTCAAAAACTATTAAAACCAATGCTAAAAATTATATTTTTTGTATCATGTTTTTCAAACATGTAAAAGTTTTCTGCGAAGTTTTGAAATGATTTGCTTGCTTGTTTTGCAATTATTATTAAGAAAGCGCTATGATCATCAATTGACGCGATATCGACGACGGAACGTGACAACGCCGCATCCCGACTTAATCTTTCAAGCTGAAAAATTTTTACATTTTCATTAAACTCAAATTCTATTCACAATAAACAATACTTTAAAATATGATTTTATTAAAGGGTAGTTAAGGAGAAACGGCCAATGCGAGCCCACAGCAGGTGTCCGTGCGAAATTGTCAATGTTTTTTTAAGAAACAATTTAATAAATAATCCAAACGGTTCGACCCGTTTTTGGGTCATCCTCAGTGAAGCTGGGGTAAAAGATATGATACATAGTGTTAAACAACTTTACAAAATATTAATATAAATTTGCGAAAAAGTACAATGAATTTTTACCTGATTGGATACATAACTTAACATCACTATTATCGAGAATTATCCTCTGACAGTTTCAACGAGATTTAATCTTGACACTAACATAGTTACATTACCAACTCAATTATTGTTTTGGCAATTCTTATTTGCTACACCGGTTTTACTTTTATTTTCGCACTACCACTTGTCATTGTCATTTATTATTTACCACTCGTCGTGACTGTCTTCTCTCAACTTCGGTGAGTTATTACATTTGAATTCATAACGAATAGTTTAACGAAATACATTCTCTACTTTTAGAATTATCGAATTAACAAATCTAACTCTTTACTTAGCAATCACCAGTTCAAAGATTAAATCTCGCTGAAACTGTCAGAGGATAATTCTCGACAATAGTGGTCTTAAGTTATGTATCCAATCAGATAAAAATTCATTGTATTTTTTCGTAAATTTATATTAATATTTTGTAAAGTTGTTTAACACTATGTATCATATCTATTATCCCAGCTTCACTGAGGATGACCCAAAGACGGGTCGAAACGTTTGGATTATTTATTAAATTGTTTTTTAAAAAAAACATTGACAATTTCGCACGGACACCTGCTGTGGGCACGCATTGGCCGTTTCTCCTTACCTACCCTTTAATAAAATCATATTTTAAAGTATTGTTTATTGTGAATAGAATTTGAGTTTAATGAAAATGTAAAAATTTTTTAGCCTGAAAGATTAAGTCGGGATGCGGCGTTGTCACGTTTCGTCGTCGATATCGCGTCAATTGATGATCATAGCGCTTTCTTAATAATAATCGCAAAACAAGCAAGCAAATCGTTTCAAAACTTCGCAGAAAACTTTTACATGTTTGAAAAACATGATACAAAAAATATAATTTTTAGCATTGGTTTTAATAGTTTTTGAATGATTTATTATTTGTCTCAGTTCCCGTAAGACCCTATGTTAAAATAGCAATATTAAATAATTAGTAACTTGTAAACGAGCAAATAAAAACAGTTTCATACTGCAACTCTCGTATAATTTCTAGATTTCTAAACTGTTGTTCTTGAAACATATGGTCGAACGATATCATGAAGCAGTAAT
>NW_011959259.1:0-1745 GCF_000949405.1 Vollenhovia emeryi | reverse complement strand
TCTCTCTCTCTCTCTCTCTCTCTCTCTCTCTCTCTCTCTCTCTCTCTCTCTCTCTCTCTCTCTCTCTCTCTCTCTCTCTCTCTCCCCCCCTCCCCTCGAGCGCGCTCGACGCTCGATACGGATTAAAATCGCCGCCGGACCGGTAAGGGGGGGCGAGATCCGCGCGTGCCGGGATCGCGAAAGTAAAAATGGCAATCGCGGTTTGATATCTATTCGCCCCTACCCCACTTTCGGTTTGCCTTTCCCTCCTATCTCACCCTGCCATTCTCCACCCGACGCGCCCGTATTTCCCGTCCCTCTCGTTTTCGCGATCGAGCCCGTGCTCCTTGTCGGAATACGTCACGAGCCGAAACTCGTATAAGTATAAAACAAAGCTTCCACCCCTCAGTTTCATCCCTATCGGCGTATAAACGGGGCCGCTTACCGAGAACGCGCGGCGCGGCGCGGCGTGCGCGCGCGCGCGTCTGGGGTGGCTTCCTTCGCTTGATTTCTCAACGCTGTGTATAAATTGATGCGCCGTACGGGAGGAGGGAAAAGCTCCCGTGCGCCTGGCGGCGTTTCCCTTTTTAAACGGACGATATTCCACGCGGGATGCGGCTGAACGCTCTCGTGGGCGACGACGCGGGGCTGATATTCAAGGTTGAAACAGATCGCACCGCAATTTCCGCGCTCTGCCTGCTCCTCTTTTCCCGGATGTTTTTGCCCCCGACGCGCTCAATCAAGATTTCATACCTAGTCGGGTGCTTGCGCACACATGGAACTTTTCTCTCCCGTCCCGGGCTACCTTTTTATACTCTAATATCCTCTCGTGATATGCGCATAAAATTCGTCTTATATAATCGTTAATATAATTGCAGATATCTTATAATTATTTCCTATACATACAAGTTGTGTACAGAGTTTATGAAATTATTTTTGTAATTAATCTTCTATTCATCTTTGGCTGACGCTTTGCAGTTTTAATGCGTTATTGCTGTTACTTGAGCAGTATCGATTACGAAAAGTGTCATTCGCGCAATGATTTCGCTACGAAGGGAGAAAAAAAGGGAACATAAAGTGTTCGCTGGAGCATCGGAGAAACCGATCGCAGGCAGACGAATGGGCGGAACATCATCCGATGTTCTAGCGAGCGCAGAATTTACCAGAGCAGAAGTAACGGCTGGCGTGGTTGTGACAGCAACCCTCTATCTCTTGGTTTAACCCCCTTCTCTTCTTTCCCGCGAAAACCCCCTTTGCTTCGACCTAACGTTTTCACCGCAATTCACCCCCTCATTGCTGCTCAAACGTCTTAAGCGTTCCACTGTACCTGACATTTGCAATCTTCTTCAACTCTTAGAAAATTATAATACGGAGAATCCTACTGCACCGATCGCGATTAGACGACTCTTCTTTCTTTCTCGCAAAACAAAATCTCAGCGGGTTTAAGTAAAATCCTCATCGCAAATTCATATTAAAATAACGTTTTCCCTTTAGACTTAAGAATATTACAGGAAAGTCCTCTGCTATGAGGCAGTAGGTTTTCTCAACGTCCAAATTCAATGACAGATCTTTCTTCGCTACGATTGCACGATCTAACGATCAATTTTCCACTGAACAGACTTCGCTCCAAGGGCAAAAAATTCATGGTGGAATCAACAGATGATGCCCATCAGTTTAACAGAAACCCCGTTGTCTCATATTAGGAGCCATAATAGGGGACTCCCCCCTCCCTTGTAATATTACGAGTATACCAACGCTAAAGTGAA
>NW_011959258.1:0-1745 GCF_000949405.1 Vollenhovia emeryi | reverse complement strand
GATGTCGTTCCGTATATATATAATTTTCTTTTTGAGTTTATCGATTTCGAGTTCCTTAGCAACGGGGCTTGTTACGAGTCCTGCTTTCGCTTTACTAGGTGTAAGAGTGTTTCTTAACCGAGCCTATTATTCTTTGAGTGAATCCTCTGGCAGACGATTCTTTGGATACTCTCTGTATCAATATAAAAACGTGCTTCTCATACCAAAGCTAATACATTCATCGCAATACTTGCGAATATTGAGACCAGGCAACGGAAAACCTTGACGGAACATTCTCGTCCAACGGATCAGGGTATGATATTCGGAGTTCTGTTGAAGGGAACTACGTTCCATTCATAGAACCGATCTGACGGACATTTAAGAGTTATTCCTACTCTAACAAAGTTCCATATATTGTATAAAACAATTTAGAATTATTACATTTAAGATAAAAGGAACATAAGTTTTAACTGGCTTAAAGACTTATTGGGAAAGATAATTTTAACTAACTAGGTACTACATTTAGAATAACAAAAAGAGATAGTTTTGACAAACATTCGAACAGATAACTTGGGTTAAGCATTACAATTAGGAATATATATATATATACATATATATTTATACATGGATAATTTCAACTAAACATCACAATGGATAATTTAGATCAGGCTTTACATTAGACAATTTTTACTTGACATTTTATATCAGAGGTTACAGAAGATTTTTACTTGACATTGCATTTAGAAAAAAATAAAATAAAAAAGCTAATTTTAACTAACTAAAAGAGATAATTTTAACAAACAGAAGATTTTCACTAGGTGTTACATTAATTTGTGTTAACGCTATATGTACATTTGCATTGTCGGATTTTTACATTTTGCGGATGTGATTGTGTGTGTATTTATGTGTGTAGGAGTGTGAGGGATTTATTTGAGGTTTCTTATTATTGTGGAAGAAGGAGGGAAAAGGCCCTGGAGGAACAGGACAGATACGGGCTTGGGATATATCTCTCCGGGAATATAGACCGGGATGAATCTATCGGGAGGATTAGAGCGAACTCTGTCGAGGAGTTTAGGAATGTCTCAAATTTCAGGGCCTATGGTGAAGGTCCCTGGTGGGAGAGGACGGGTGCGAGGAGGGATTTCGCGGATTAGGTTAAAAAATTGTTCGGGAGTAATCCGTGGGCGAGTGAGAGGAGGGGGTTCGAATTCCTCGACGATCTCTATACTAGAGATCGAAGAGGCGGGGGACGGAGGCCTATTGTTGGTTTCCGGGGGTTCAGAGTGAGAGGATTCAGGCTCGGACAGGTGGGGAGGAGGATCTCGTGGAGAGGAAGAAGAGGGTGGAGGGTCCTCGGTCTGACGGTCAGGACGAGCACAGAGGGGAGAAGGGGGAGGAGAGGAGTCGCAGTTTTGAACAACGGGTGGATCGGGTTGTTCTTGAGAAATATGATTTTGGGCGGCTAATAGACGCGAGCGCCGATTCCTCCGTTTCCTTACCACGGCTCGCGACTTCCACCTGGGTCTTGGGTGTGGATCCCGTGAGTCCACTAAAATGAATCGAGTTAGGGAGGTTGGCTAGACTTTCTGTTGTTAATAATAATTTATAAGTTGGTAGCTTCAGGGTGAATCTTTAGAAAAGAAAACGAATCGCATCGAATTCACACAAACGGCGAATCCAGAGGTACGAAACGAATTCTCAATGGATGGAAATATTCGAATCGTGTCGAATTCACACAAACGGCGAATCCAGAGGCACGAAACGAA
>NW_011959257.1:0-1745 GCF_000949405.1 Vollenhovia emeryi | reverse complement strand
ATGTAATTCCGAAGATTGTGTGTTTTCTCTAGAATTTGTGCTTGATAAGGACTCTTTGTCAAAAAGTCACTGTATATTTTTCTTTTTTATTTTAATTATTAAACACGTGCAAGGATCGACTAAACCTGTCCATTGTTATTTATTACTGGCAACCTAAATAAATTTTCATATTAAATATTAAATATTTCTTTAAGTTTTGATGTACAATTTGCGACGTACTTTTCTCTCTTCTTCAATTTTTCTCCGCCCTCCCGTTGTATACGGACGGACGGGTGTTGCCGTCCCGCTCTCGCTGTCGCGCGCGGATCTTAGACGAAGGCGCGCCGACGACGGGGAGTGTGGTCGCCGGGCGCGAGAAGCGCGGGATACGGACGGATCGGGTCGTCGGCAAAAACCGAGGGGGAGGGAATGGTAACGCGCCGGAAAGGAGCAGGATCTCGGTAGCTCCGCGCGTACCGTGCCGCGGGCCGAAAACTCCACGCGAAAAACGAAGATTGGGCGCCAGACGCGGTCTTTCACGCGTCACGTCGCGAAATTCGCGAAATCGCGCGAACGCGATGGAGCGGCCCTCGTCACGGGCAGGCTAGCTCGCCTAACGGTAGAGGGGCGGGGCGGTGGTTGCCGCGAAGATTCCAGAGACTACGGGACTTAAGGGACTCACACGACGGACGAGACACACGAAGAGGGACGTACACGAAAAGAAACTCGACAAATTAATAGAAATAAAAACGGGTTTAATATCGGGCGGCGTGCACACGCCGGTTGAGTGGCCGCTATAACGGGCGGCGTCGCGGGCGACGATAATTCAAGCCCCGAGATCGGGGGAAAACAACACGCCGCGATACGCACGGCGACACGGAAGAATCCGGCGCGAACTCAACGGCAGAACTTACATGCGCGATAAACCCTACTCGGACGACACGGACGCCCCTGACAGTAATTTCTCGCGCGAACGGTACGAGTACCGTCGCTCACACAAATATTCCCGAATTACGATCACCGGAATTACGCAAACTTTCCCTCGGCCGGGGCGCTTTGCCCGCGAGACTGGGTACACGGGCCTACGAGTCGGCCCGTCGTACAACGACGTGCAGAACGCAAATTCCGCCGGGCGGTCCCCGACGGCTAATTACGGCGAGTCTTTCGCTCGCTCCCGGCCGCGCCGGCCGCGCCGGCCGCGCTGGTCGGCAGGGGATCCCGCTCCGGACGCACCGTCCTCGCGAACCCGCCACCGATAGCGGCGGAAGCGGCCCGGGGTATCGCAAACACGCACCCACTCGTTCACACTCTCTCGGTCGTCGCGACTCCTTCACGCCACGCATGCACGCGACACTCCCGCGGCATGCGTACCCCGCGTGATCTCGCGCAACGCAACCCTCGCGCCGCGAATCTCCAGATCGGCTACGAAAAGGCAATTACACGCGGTCGCGGGACTCGACGCAAACACACACACGCAATCACTCACACGCGAGACCTGTGCCCTGCAGGTTCCGGGGGACCGCGGTTGCTTGTCGCCGCGACCGGGACTCCAACCAAACTCTAAAGCCAACGGGCCGTAGCCCGGGCGACACCAAACGCGAAATCGTCCCGGCGGCGACAGAACAACGCGGGCCCGGACGCAATCGTACGGGGCGAAACGGACGGAGGAGGATCTCACCGGCACTCTCGGCTCTCCCGGGGTCGTCAGGCGGCAACGGCTCGTCCTGGGCTCTCTCGGGACCTCGCCCTTCGTGGCGGGAAAACGG
>NW_011959256.1:0-1745 GCF_000949405.1 Vollenhovia emeryi | reverse complement strand
TGTGGTAAGAGCAAATTAATACGTTTTAATTTATTGTTTCAGAGAGGCTGATTCCTATTTGTGTAGAGATATTAAATTACGTAAAAGGTATCGATAAAAGGCTGAAAACTTTAGAAAGAGGAATTAATGCCGAAGAACCTAATATAAATATATTTGATGATATACTTCCAATCAACTCCATAGAGAATCTTAAAAAACTTGAGGAAAAAATAGGAAATACTGAAACAAAAGCAAAATTTGTAAGTTGATTTTTGAATTTATTATGTGAGTAATAGTATGTTGAATAACATTTCATTTATTATTTATTACATATAAATGTGTTCATGGTCTAATAAAATTATACGCTTATCAGATGGAATTTGTGAAAAATATCGGAGGAAAAGGCGCCAAAAATGTGGTGCAACGGTGTATGAGCCGTTTATTTACAAATCAATTTGGCATATCTTGTTCTTGGTGTGGTCGTAAGAATAATCATCGCATGTGCGATTTGAAATGCATCCACATCGTAAAAGGTGAGCTATTTCAACAAGTTGCATATTTTTATCCTTTGTCTTGATTATTTCTTTGTCTAGATTAGTAGAAATTTACTTGTAATATTAACTATACTGTTGAATGTTTTTTTAGGTGTGTTCAGAGCCAAAGGTATAGACGAAAGCGACTTCGAAACCATTGCAAGTGAATGGTTTCGCCTCAGTAAACTACGACACTTACGCGAAAATAAAAAAGTATTGCCTGAAAATGAAGATGCAAACGGAGACGAAACGGAGACACTACCTGTTATGTAACTTTTGTTGATACTTCTATTGCACATGTACTATTGCTTTCAAACTATTGAATAGTGTCTATATTTTATATAATAAAATTATATAATATATTTTAATTAATATATTTACTATAAACTATAATATTTACTATAAAGGTCGCTTAATTTCATGAAAATTTTGTTTTTTAAATTACTGGCGATATATAATTTACCACTTTATAAAGTTTTGATTACTACTATATACTATACAGTTTTGTTGAAATAACAATAATTAATATATTGTATGTATGTATACAATAATTTAAATATGCAATACTAAAGTTGCAATAATAAAGTTTTATCATAACATATTGAGAGATCATTTCAGTAATATATATAAATTCATGTAATGCAACAATATGCATATAAAAATTAATATATAAATATATTAATATTCTATTTACTTATATTTTTTAATTCATGATGTTATATATCAATATTTTGTTAATTATAGATAAAGATTATCTATAGATCTAGATTTTGAAATATGAATAATGATATCTTTATCTATATAACAAATATTTATAACATTATGAATTAAAAATATAAGTAGGTAAAATATTATAATATATATTTCTTTTTATACGCATATTGTTATATTACATAAATAAACATAACCTGCACTCCCATGTTATATTACATAACCTATAGAAATACGTAATATATATGTTAATGTTACATTACGTTATATAGAAAATATGTAACATATACATTAATGTTATATTACATGATATGAGAAAATACATAACATATAGGTCTACGTTACGTTACAGTAACATTACCTGAAAATATATATGGTATATAAATGATACATTTAAAGTTGCTGACATAGAGCCATATCAGCTACGTAACATTTATCTTATAAGTAATATAACATGTAACATTTTTAGGTACTCATGTTACGTAACATTTACTTCTATGTTATGTGTTGTGGTTTGCTGGG
>NW_011959255.1:0-1744 GCF_000949405.1 Vollenhovia emeryi | reverse complement strand
CCAATAAAAAATCTTTGTTTTCGCTAATGCTCTAGCTACCTTAAACAGATATCACTCCAAGGGCAATAAATTCATGGTGGAATAAACAGATGATCCGTATTAATTTAGCAGAAACTCCGCTATCTCCTATTAAGATATCTAAATAGCTGCTCATAAGAGGGAACTTACATTTAAAAGTAAACTTCCAAATCTATAATCCAACGAAGAAACAACGTTTAGATCGATTCTAAAGATTGCTAATCCAAAGAAAAAAAAACATTTCCCAGATCGATATCAAAAAATCGACAATCCAACGAAGACATATCCTAAATCGACGCTAAAGATCGGTAACCCAACGAAGAGAATAACATCGCAAGTGGTATCACACCGCCACAAGCGGCAGTTATGGTTTTCCCGGCACGCCTTATATGCCTCGGTAAACTAATCTTAAATACGAGTTAGCGTTGAACGTGTTCGCCGCGTAGTGGTGGCGTACCGTACTAGCGCCGTACCAGCGCCGTAGTAGCGTGCGCGGGTCCACGTCGAGGGAATATTTTCTGGTAAACTGTGTTTACGTCTCAATGGGCCTACGATGTTTGTAAAATATATTTTAATAATTACTTTTCATTAATATTATAAATAATGTGGGAGAGTTAGTGTTTCAATGGTACACAATACAATATGTATGATCGGGGTATGTCAATTTCGGAGAGAACCAAGAATCCTCAACGATTCTTCTTCTCGTAGGATTCGGAATTAAGCAACAACAACGTTAACCTATCTTACTGCTTTATTTTACGTCCTCTCTCCTCGGCGGAACCCCGATCACTCCCCTCCTCCTCAACGGGGCCCGCTACCGACTCTCGCCGCCAACTGTCGGAGGGCGCTGGCTCATCACGAAATTAACATAGAGTAAAACAGAAGGAAAAATGCTTTTTCCACATAGGAATTGCCTACAATAAGTAGGTATTATATTATAAATAAGTAGGTATACACTGTACAATGTATTCTACTAAAATAATATTATCGGTAGTAAGCAAGCACCGGTGGATCTGTGAAGTTTGCACGACATTCTACGAATTTCAAAAAAATACTAAGAGTTCCAATAGCATTTTTCATAGTTCTACAGTTCCTGATAAAAATTAGAAAGAGTTCCGCACTCCTTATATCAAAAAATCAACTTTTAAAAATCGTCGTGCTAACTTCGCGAATCTAGCACGACAGCCTCCCCTCTAAAGTACCAAAACGCATTCACTAATATCATTTTTGGCGAGAATTCCCGATAGTTCTATTCAAGTTTCACATGTATATGCAATTTCAGATCGATATTACATCATTAAGAATTTTTAAACAATTTTTCATATCGGCGACCAGCACGACACTAAAGCTGAAATTTCATGTGAGCGTAGAAAAGCTGGCTTTTACCCCCACTTCGCCGCAATGAAATTCCAGCGTTAAAAAGTTAAAGCTATCGCTCCTACTTTTTCATGGAGCATTTTAACGCTGGCTTTTTAGCTTGTATTAAATTTGTGAGAAGGTTAAGAACGTAAAAGGAGTGTTTTTAATCTTGGAGCATTTTACTATAAAAAATGGATAATTATCAATTAAACATCACAGATATATGGAAGAATATAGACTTGTGACAGCCACAGTTGCAGCAGAGATTAAGAGGCGACGCGCAGCTGTTGTAATTGCTATAATGAAGTTATTACAAAATAAAAAATATACAAAGAGAAAAAATGATACAAAAAGAAAAACTATTAAG
>NW_011959254.1:0-1744 GCF_000949405.1 Vollenhovia emeryi | reverse complement strand
CCGCGCTCTCGCCCCTCAGCTCCCTCCTTTTCTCCTCCCGTATCCGACTCTCGGCTCCGCTGTCCGCTGGTCTTCGGGGATGATCCGGTCGGCTCGGTGACGCTCAAAGGGCGCGATACAAAATAAAAAAACAGTCTCGGGTAAGCGGGCAAGTCAAAAGAAAAAAGGTGTGTTTGCGACCCCGGGAGGTTTCCCTACGGCCTCGCGCGGATCCTCTTTTCCCGGGCGGACCGACACCGCGCCTTGGGACGGCAGCGGGGAGCTGGCACGCGGCAGCTAATCCGCCACGTCACAGTATATAAGGGCCGGACTCAAATAGTTTCGAAGATACTGGTTGAGAAAGGATACAAATAATAAATATATAAATAAACGTCTAATTATGATTTATTCATCACTATTATTAGAAATATATATGAAGACTTTCAAACGTAAACAAACAGGCTCTCGGTATGCGTGGAATGTTACAAACCTATATTATCTCCGAAACGTAAACAAACAGGGACTACCGCACCTCTCCGCACGCAAGGATGGGTGGGGGTGGATCTCGGTATACGTGAAATATTACAAACCTATATTATTATTTGTAACCTTTTCCAGCCTGTATCTCCGAAACTATTTGAGTCCCCCCCTTATATATGTATATATATGAAATGACTCGGGAAGACATCCCCAACAACATATTTAAAAATAAAACAAATCGGAGAGGAAGTCGCTTTTATGCATAATTACCATACATTTTGTTCTTGATAATATTTGTCAATTAAATTACATTTTGAGTTATCTTTTCTGTAATTCTCCTATGAAAATTGTATTCTTTAACATTTGATTACACAGATGATTTTATTATTTAAAAAATCTATTTCTTAAGAAATTTCTACAGAAAATGTAGGGATATGAAGAAAGCGTATTGTAATAAAACAGAAAACAAGACAAACTTCCCCATTATCAATGTATGAAGATTTCGACAAGCACAAAAATGTTACGTTAATTTTTTTTCTAAACATCCGTTTTTTTCAGAAATTTTTGCGTTAACATTTAAATTTTAAAACGAATCACTTACAATTAGTGAATCTTTCTGCGAATGTTCTCGATAATTTAAAGTAGTAAATTTTTTTAAAGAATTTATTATATTAATTACCAAATAAAAGAAATTTAAAATTGTAAAGCAATATGAGAAGGTTAACGGCCAAGGACGGGCAAATCAGTATAGTAAAATAATGTAGTGTTCCTCACGGAGAATCAGAGGTGTTCTCTCGTTCTATACTTTTGGTCGCCCTGAAAAGGGCGGTTTGCGTGTGTCGCCCTGAGAAGAGCGGTTGCGAGTCTTCTTCGGGGCTGTCTAGGCCTGCCGGTCTTTGCGTTCCTCTCGGTGAGGATGGTTGTGCCACGTCCACAGGTACGACCTGGGATTCGGCCGAACCCTGCGGGGTTGTCTGAGTGGCTGCGTCGACGGTGGCAATACTGCAGTGGACTTGGGTTCCCTGCAATCGGCAGTAGTCTCCACGGGAGGTAACTGTGTCCAAGTATCGGTGGAGGTCTAGGCCTCTGGAGCAGTCGTGGATCCGATGGTGGTCCGGGATGCGACGGTGGCAGAGGCGGGACGAGCTCTGGGCTTCCTGGTGGATGTCCTGGTGGTGGCACGTCTCGGGTTCGTCGACGGACTCGTGGCAGGATCCCCTCGTGGTGCCAAGGCCCTCAGGAGCTCTCTTGGGTAGAAGTCGAGGCCCGTGGAGCTCGCTCGAGG
>NW_011959253.1:0-1744 GCF_000949405.1 Vollenhovia emeryi | reverse complement strand
CGGTGTTTTATTATTAACTCGATTATTTTTTCCAATAAAATCTTTAGTTTGATTTTTTAAGAAATATAACATTTTTTAATCAAACACTAATGCTAAAGCAACTAGTTTGTATAAATATCCGCTGTTTTATTTGGCGCAATTTGTTGATATCATTACTTTTGTAGAGAAGATAGTTTTGTAGAGAAGATATTTTTGTAGAGACGATATTTTTGTACAGAAGATTTTTGTGGAGATACTATTTTTGTAAAGAAGATACTTTTGCAGTAAAGATATTTTTGTAGAGATTATACTTTTCCAAGAAACATAGAATAACAAAATATATTCGGTTGAATTGGAGCTTAGACTTGGTGCTTTTTTTTACCTTTTTTTAAAAAGGTGTTACTATACTGCGTCGCAAACCGAACGACTTTATCTTAGTTATAGACCGATTTTTTCGCATTATGGAAGTTATACTTTATGTCAGACATCCATTGGCTGACGCTGTTATAGCGTTGTCTATGCTACACCGCATGGTGGCGCTACCGCGTATAGACCCCCGTGTCATTTTTACTTCTATGCTCTATGTACTACCATTTTGTTCGAGTCAGTCTCCTGACTGCGTTTGACGAATAAACGTCTTTATACTGAAGAGCGCCCAAAATCCTTTCGTGCCCTATCGCTGCGCTAACACTTTATATAACCAATGATGTTATATAAAGTGCAATCTGCCTTTGACCTGCAATGTAAATTGCGAGTTATCTTAAATGTGACGTAACATACGCAATAACATATTTCAAGATAGGGTCAAGGTGAACTAACCCGCTATGTAATCCAGACATCGTTTTAAATCAGCTCTTCCCACAGAGCGAAAAAGATCACACTTTCTGTAGAAAGAGATCTGAATTTTTTTTACTTATTGAAAGAACCTGGAGAAGGCTTCATTTTTACGAAATAAACAGCTATAGGGTGTAGCATGCCGATGATAGGGTCAGAAGCACAGCGACTGCCTCTCGCCAATATATGCTTCTCCCGTGGTGATGGAATGAAAAACCGTCAGAATTTGAATAATGTGGAGTCTCTCTTTTAAATAACGATTTAACTATTTATTGCGAACCGATGCTTGAATATAATACAGTCGGTTTTTTTTCGGTAGATGTCTATCTGGTGCTTATATTCTCTTCCTCGTCTGAATATTTTCGCCGGATGGAAAAGTGTGTGTCCGTTCTCCCGTTGACCAGCACTTTTATCCTCAAGCTAGCGGGCAACGACGCGCTGTCCCCCCCTCGCTGTATTTTTCTATGTCATGTAACATACATACATACATACATACGCACAAATATTTTCATGCCGAATTTCATTTGGATTAAAAAAGGCTAAGGAATTGTTATAGCTCGGAACGGGGGTCCGCGTTACACGTAGCCATTGCTAGAGACCCTGTAATCAGAAACTGGCCATAAGAGAGTTTGTCGAATCGTATAAGAGTGAGATAGTCTATGTTTCTCTCTCACTCGCAGAACTTTAATAAACCCTTTTATGGCCAGTCTCTGATTACAGGGTGTCTAGCCATTGCCGAATGCGATGAACAACTTTCCGTCCGCATGGCAATATCGAACCCCTGTGAAGTTAGCCCCCCATTATTTAAAATTTTAACTTTTTTTACAAGTTTCCTATAGATTTACAACAGTTCCAGAGTTCTTGATGGGTTTTAGAAATAGTTCTGCCCATTAAAGACGTTAAAATGAATTTTAAAAAATGGGGTCTGTGT
>NW_011959252.1:0-1743 GCF_000949405.1 Vollenhovia emeryi | reverse complement strand
TTCATGACGCAAAGTGAGGAAGCGGATGACTGCGGCGAATCTCACACTGTCGGTAGGTGGAGCAAACGGCTGACGAACTCATTGACGGTTTTGGTTGTTGTGACGACATTTTGCAACGTACTGAAGGGCCGGACCGCTTGTTTTGTTCGTTAGGAATTGCTCTACCCGCCAGATGTGCTAACTTTAGGAAAAAAAATTCCCTACGTTCTACAGAGCCCTTGTAACCTTACTTTCTGGACGTACCTCGTACTATGCATCAAGAGCAACCGCAGTATTTCTCCTTCTCTCGACGTGTTCAATCATGTCCGTACCGACGTTTGTGGACTTGCAAGGCTACGTCGTCAGCGGTAACTTTGTCGTGAAGGAATTTGCCGCTCTCCGACAGGGACGCGTTCTCTCTCACTACATTTTCACATGCCCCGTACCATGGAGACTTCTCACCAAAGCGGAGCAACTTCATGTATCCTGATTGATTGCAAATCGTCACGGAGTACGATGGGAAGACGGAATGATTCCATACAGCAGGGCTAGAAGTCTGATTACAACGGCTGTGGTTGGCATGGAAGATGATGACGATCTTGAGATACCGTTTCTCGTCTACGTCAAGGGACACGAAAAACGAGAATGGCTGCGGAAGTTACTCCTGGACGACGCGAGAGAAAATATTTATATCGAAACTATCGACGCGCACTACGAAGACATACAATCTCCAAATAAGTTGAACGTTACACATACTTTTCACTGCCAGAAACATGTAACAAATTGCGCTTTACAAAATGTTTTTAAACTTTACAGTTGGTGGTCCAAGCATGAGAAATATATATGTAACAACTTATCTTTGTACAAGAATAATGTATTTAAAATATTCAGTTGGTTATGTAACCATGAAATAAATATATTTATATCAATATTGCATTAATTTCTTTTTCCACACGTATCCTGTACTTCTTTCCGTTTGCGCACTCTCCCTTCCACAGCATATTTTTAAATTTATTCATATCTCGATCTTATATGTATGGGTAGGAAGCAGAATTTATCTTTTTCGACCCAGACCCTTGACCATGTTTTCTCTTTTGAAATGTGGGATTATAAGCTTAGCTAAAAGGATTTAAAATCTATCCACGCATCAAGACGAACCGTAATATTTCTCCTTCTCTCGACGTGTTCAAACAAGTCTCGACATGTCCATACCAACGTGTACATCTTCGCCTCGATCTTATATGTATGGGTAGGAAGCAGAAGAAAAAAAAATGTTAGTGGTGTTGCCGCGCCGCTCCGTGCGCGGTGTATATTCCTTCTTACTCGCTCCGGAGGTGTTCTCTGACGAGAACCGAAGGGTTCTTTGATGGGATGTGGCTGGTCGGAGGTCACTTCAAAAAGGCACCGTTTAACTATCACTATGTGGCTTTATTCAACTGAGTGTTACACTGATGGTTTACGGCAGGCCGAAGGCCTGACGGACAAATGCTTATTGCGTAAACGTATAGTATCGAATGACGCGTGATTGACAAGTGCCCCGATCTCGGGCTTTCCTCCGGTTTTAAACCCGATGATCGAAGCGTCAGCGTTCTCGGTACTCGATCGAGGTTTCTCGGTACTCGATCGAGGCTATGCGTAATCGGGTCGAGAACTTGCTGACTTCTTCTCCGAATTTAATTAGGTTGCGCGGTCGGGCTTTTGTGGCTCGATCGCGCAATATGCTTACGCTAGTGTTATTCTAATTGCAGTAATACTGCTTGAGTA
>NW_011959251.1:0-1743 GCF_000949405.1 Vollenhovia emeryi | reverse complement strand
TACAATTAATAAAGTAGCATCTAATTCATACATGAAAAGACCAATTTGTTTTATATTTTCTGGACTAGGATCTCAGTGGTCTGGAATGAGTAAGTCTCTGTGTGTGTGTGCGTGCGCGTGTGCGTGTGTGTGTGTGTGTGTGTGTGTGTGGGAGGGGAAGAAAGGCGGGTGCGTGTGTGTCCATTAGAGGATTAAACAATTTTTATTAATATTTTTATTAAAATTTTCACAGGTCAAGCTTTAATGAAATTTCCAGTGTTTGCCAAGGCAGTCCACAAGTGTGATGTGGCTTTGAGACCTTATGGTATATTTCTTACAAATATTTTAACAAGTGCAAATGAGAGTACTTTCGACAATATCATTAATTTACTTTTAGCTCTCGTTGGTCTGCAGGTAAAAAAAAATTTTTTTTGTTTAATACATATATATATTTTATATATACAGGGTGATTTTCGCAACTCTGTTTACAACGCTCGTGAGAAGGTAGTAGAATGGATTGAGATGATCAGAAAAGTCCTGTACCATTTTGCCATTTACCATTATAATATACATATATCAAGCCCATGTTTATTGGAGGGGAATATGTTAATCTAAATAATTATCATTTATTTATTTACTTTGCGCGCCGTTCGTGCGTAGCCATTGCCGATTGCGGTAAACAACTTTCCGTGCGCCTGACAATATCGATCGCTGGGTGGTCATATCTTGTCACGCGCTCCATTTGGGCGGCCGGGCTAAGATGATGCCTTTTAAAAATTAGTTACTCGTTAACTATTGCGAAAATTGCAAAATTGTACAGGACTTTTCTGTTCATCTTGATCCGTTCTACCTTCTCATGAGCATTGTAAAAGGAGTTGTGAATCACCTTGTATATTTTTTAACATATACAATATTTCTGTCTGTGTATACATATACAAACACAATTAAAAATTACATAATAGCTAAATAATAATTATTATAAATTTTAACATATTTAATTCGATATTATTTAAATAAATTTTTAAAAAATAAACAATTAATAAAATTCATAAGGGTTTGATGTAAAATCAGATTTGAAGGAATAAAGGAGTAACAGCTCAGACAGAATATTAATGTCTAAATAATTTTAATTCTTTAATTTATTGTAAAAAATATTACCTCAGGGTAATATTGTATTATATTATCATGGTTTGAACCATACACCTCACTATTAGGCGGACGTCTCATCAATTTGATCACCGAAACATGTGGTTATATTCATAAAAAGTAAAAGTGAATAAAAGTTTACTTATTATCATTTAAATAAGATTTAGAAGCGGATTTAGAAGAAAAATCTCTTTTATATGTATGTTACAGATTGGAATGGTCGATCTTTTAACATCCATTGGTATCATTCCCGACTTCATAATCGGTCATTCCATTGGCGAATTACTCTGTGGATATGCCGATGGATGTTTGACAACTGAAGAAACAATTGTGTCGGCATATTTCATTGGTTTAGCACTTCTTGAATCGAAAATAATTAATGGTTCCATGGCTGAAATTAATATCAATCTTAAAACCTTGAAAGATATGCGTCCTTCGGACATTGATGTAGCTTGTTACAACGGCTCTTCTAATTTTATCGTGAGCGGACCAAAAGATTCAATAAAAGCATTTCTCACCAAATTACGGGTACATATTTAAACAATATAGTAAATATTATCTGTTTGTCTTTCTTAAATCATATAAATAATATTTCTGATATACTATGAATACTATTTG
>NW_011959250.1:0-1743 GCF_000949405.1 Vollenhovia emeryi | reverse complement strand
AGTTGTGCAAAATAATCAGCTTTAACCATCTTAAACTTTTTTTTAACGAAACGTATAAAATCTTATGTAGTTGGATTCAAATTTTTCGATGTGCAACAACTTGGAGACTTTGTCTATCAGATGTGCGAGGTAAGTCTTGTAATTTAACGGCGTAACTGATACACAGACGTATTGTATTCTCATTTCATCCTGCAAAACGTAGAAATTGTTACAAAATATACACTATCTTAGAACATGATTTATATAATGGTAAAAAAAATAAGATTACTGTGAAAATTAGAAAGGTGGAAGGAGGAGGAATCTTATTAGTATGATGAAATGCGCACTGTATCGGTTACCTGGAAAACTTCTGATTTCGCCCTCAAGTTGAAAGTAAATCTTTTGAAAGTTGCCTCGCCGAATTTATGCAAATAGGCATCGTTATCGCTCTCTTTCAATTCCCCCAAGTGTTGCGCCGATATGCCTAATATCTTCTCAGCTTCTTCACCGAAGGCATTTACCCAGCGATTGCCTGTCGCATCCACTATATTCACCTGAGAATCGTTACGACAATAAGTCGAACAGATATATCAGAATGTACTTGCAAATAATAAATAAGGAACAGCGCAAGAACAATATACATACACTTGCCAGCAATCGATATGAGAAATTTGGATACTCCTTGTTACACTTCTCACATCTAAATACTCCAGTAGATTGATCAATTAACTGAAATTGAAGTTTTATGATAATTCATATTTTGTAGCTTGGAAATATCGTTGAATTTTCGTTTTATAAATTTTATTCGTGTCTCATACCACTCACTTTTTTCTTACAACTTTCTATGGGACATGCCTCGTAGATAGCATTCTCCACGCGAATCATTTTATTGGTCGCCATCATCATAAATGCATCCGAGATATTCATTTTCTCCCCCAATCGAGCTTCGGTTGCCTCTTGGAGAGTATATAACGGCACGTTTAAGTCACCACTTCCACCTGCTCTAGATAATGATTTAGCATTTTCTGAATGGCCAACTGTGGTGTACCATTCGCGCAATCTGAAATACACATCACAATACATTATATAATTGTACATTACAGTGTCTTTATGTAATTATATCTCCAAAATTGTATATTTACAACATATTATCGGTAATTGTGCATAAAAGCGACTTCCTCTCCGATTCGCTTGATTTTTAAATATGTTGTTGGGGATGTCTTCCCGAGTCATTTCATATATATATATAAGGGCCGGACGCAAATAGTTTCGGAGATACAGGCTGAGAAAGGACACAAATAATAAATATATTTCCCAATTCGTACTTCCGCCGTTGTACTGTTCCACATGGGTTTGCAACTTTCCACGTGAAGCGAGATCCACTTCACACCTCTGACATAGGGTGGGTAGGGTTATTTTTAACGAAGTGGAGCCCCCCCGAAGGGGGGGCGGAACACACTGTCTTCACGCATACATTTTTCCATCTACATTTGGTGGAGAGGAGTGACTTATATGTAGGTAGAAAAATATATGCGTGGAGACAGTATGTTCCGCCCCCCCTTCGGGGGGGCTTCACTTCGTTAAAAATAACCCTACCCACCCTATGTCAGAGGTGTGGAGTGGATCTCGCTTCACGTGGAAAGTTGCAAACGCATGTGGAACAGAACAACGGCGGAAGTACATGCGAGGAGACATTTTTTGGTGGAAATATATGAAGACTTTCAAACGTAAACAAACGGGGACTACCGCACCTCTCCGCATGCA
>NW_011959249.1:0-1743 GCF_000949405.1 Vollenhovia emeryi | reverse complement strand
GGCGTTGGAAATGTCCAATGACACTGCAAACATCACCCCCCCCCCTGGGACGTCGCCTCTTCAGAGAGGGCCTGGACCCGCTTAATCGCGTCCATGGTGGACAGGCCTCAATGGGTGATGGGGGAAGCCTGTCCTCCCGCCCCCGGACCGTGAGGGGAACTGCAGCGATCTCCATCACGGTGCCGGAGGGCGCTAAGGAGTCGTACGCCGACATCCTCCGGGCGGCCAGGAGTAGGGTCTCCTTGGACGGCCTGGGAGTGGAGGGTATGTCGGCTAAGCGGGCAGCCAATAGGGGCATTCTCTTGCGAATCCCCGGCGAAAATCGGGCGAGGAAGGCAGATGCCCTCGCCCGTAAATTAGAGGTGGCCCTTAAGGAGACTGGGGCCAGAGTGGCCAGACCGGGGAAGAGTGCGGAGATCCGTATTTCTGGGCTTGACGATCTGGCCACCCAGGAAGAGGTGGCTGCGGCTGTAGCCAAGGAGGGGGAGTGCCGGCTGGGGGAAGTGAGGGTCGATATGATTCCCAGACCCCCTGGCCGACGAATGGGAGCGGCATATGTGACGTGCCCAGTGGACGTTGCACTGAGGCTCTCAGAGAAAGGAAGAGTGAGGCCAGGATTCGCGTGGGCCAATGTTAAGCTCGCGCAGCCCAAGCCTCGCAGGTGCTACCGCTGCCTACAAGTTGGGCATATCGGGCAGCGGTGCACCAGCGATGTCATCCGCGGGGACAGATGCTTCCGTTGCGGCAGCAAGGGGCACCTCGCGAAGGGATGCACGGACACCGTAAGATGCCCCCTATGCATGGACTTAGGCATACAGTCCATGCATAGACTGGGAGCCCCGGGGTGGGGGGGGGGTCCCCCCTCTGACAGGCCTAAGCCTAGGGGAGACCCTACCCTGCCGCCGGGACGTCCCCCTTGTAGTGGGGAACAAGAGGAGCGAGAGGGGGCTGACCCAGGAGATGGGGATGCCTCCTCGGACGGGGGGGACACGTTAATCCTGTCCCCCCATATGGAACCGGCGAAAGAGGAGCCCCGATCAAGCCGGTCCTTCCTTTTAAGGAAGATACCGGTCGGGAACGTCGCCGAGGGGAAAGAGGAGAGATCCCCTCCCCAGAGGAGGCCGGAGGAGGGCAGTCTAGAACACCCCTTCCCCAAACGCAAGAAGTAGGAGGAAGGCGGAGTGGAGGAGGGGGACAACAAGGTCCCTTCCCCCACCCAGCCAGTTGCTGTGGGGGGCTTTTGGCGTCCAGGTCCCGCCGTGTAGAATAGGCCTGGGGTATCTCCTGCCTGTCGTAAGAGGCGACTAAAAGGAGCTTCTACCAGGAAGTCCCTAGGGACCCCTGGTGGGCGGGCGTGGGCTGAAGACCCACGACCCGCCCTCCCCCACAAGCAAATAGGGGGCGCGGCGAGGGGCCGGTGGCACTCTCGCCGCAACGGAGGAGTACGGCCCTTTTCAGGGCCTGGCCCGAAAGTCAGGGCCCGAGAGGTGCGCGAATTCACGCGTGGCGCGGGGGCTGTCGAGCAGTAATGCGATCGTGTGCACTCGGCAGTCCCCATATAGCGCATAGAAGTCCACCCCCGGTGGTTTTAGTGCGGTAGGCGTCTCCATTGCACACTGGCCTTGGGTTGCCAATTGCCCAAGTGCCAGGGAGTCCCACACACCACCCGTCCCCTTCTCCAGAGGGGGCGGGTGACGGTCCATGAGGATTTCCACCGGGTCACAAAAAAAAGCTGCTGGACGA
>NW_011959248.1:0-1743 GCF_000949405.1 Vollenhovia emeryi | reverse complement strand
TGAGCCAATAAGGCCGGACTCGGCAGCATGCAAAATGGTGTGTTTGTTGACATCTCTGAAAAATCGATAGCGAGAGGTGGAGTCACGCATCGATCGATGAGAGACAGTGGCGAGCGGGGAGCGGGGAGCGGTGAGCGGGCGAACGCGTTCGCTATCGTTTTTTGAGAGATGTCAACAAACACACCATTTTGCATGCTGCCGAGTCCGGCCTTCCGCTCCTCCGTGCACTTATTGGCTCAGACGTTTTTTTGAATTCGGCCGATAATAATTACGATTTTGTAAAATTTTATATAACTTTTCTTCTCAGTTTAACCCAATCTACTATAATCTTTGGGGTCGTCCATATCGAATCAAACACCCTGTATATAAATGCGAACGATCTGTAGATGTAATCATCATAGGAAAGCGTGCGAACGATGTATATAGAAGCATACGGAAGGTTACCGAGTATCAACAGAAAGACCAGGTGACGAGAGTAACCGCTCATCGAATTCGAGGGAAGGCGTTTAGTTGAGCTAGAACACTCGAAGACGAAACTGGTGTACATACAGCAGTCAAGAAATACAGTCTACTTTATTTAAGACACAGATAGAAGACAATTCTATCAATTTCATTCCATTTATTTCGATACGATACAAAATGGTCCTTCGAGCCGGATTCGCGTGTACAATGACGGTGAAGCATCATTAGCGCAAGGCGTGTTGTGCATTCAGGCGGGTCGGCGGAAGAAGATCGGTAAATTTACAAGCGACATTGTTTCATCAAGGAGACTCGACGAATTCGAACTCAACGGTCGCAACAGTGATCCGTGTGGGAAGAAAGGCTAACGATTATACATCACGATGAGCGTCGAGCAATTACGAAGGCAAAGAGGAACGGTCAAGGCAAGATTGACAGTAACACAAAATTTTATAACTCGAGCAACCGAAACCTCAGACATTACGACGAAGGAGGAGCTCGAAGCGCGCATACAACGTCTAGATGAGGCCTATACAAGGTTCCAGGATCATATCATGCAGGAATTAGCGAACATAGTGCCCGAAGAGGAATATCAAGAACGAGATGCACCAGAGGAGGAGGATTTTGATGATCGATATTTCGCTGCAAGGGCATCGTTGATGCAGATTCTCGAGGAACTGACGCCGCACACATCCACTAACAGAAGCGAAAATAATCAAGCTGGTGATGGGGCATTGGCTCAGGTGTTAAGGCAGCAGACAGTATTAATACAGCGATTGTCAGAGCGATCAAACGACGGAAATGGTGATGTGCTATCGCAAATATTGGAGCAGCAGGGTCAGATGCTGGTGCAGATTCGTGCACAATCAAATACTCCACGTGAATCGCACGTCAAGCTACCTATCATAAAGTTGCCGACGTTTACCGGAAACATTGAGGAATGGAAAAGGTACGCTGACACGTTCAAAACTTTAATCCATGAGAGCGAGTTGTCGAACGTTCAAAAACACCAGTATCTCGTGGGATCACTGAGCGGTCCAGCGGCTAAGGTCATCGAGTCAATCGAAATCTCCGATCAGAATTACACGATTGCTTGGGAATTATTAAAAACCCGATATGAAGACGAGAGAGCCATTCGCAAGCGACACATTCAGTGTTTATTTGAGGTACCGAGAGTGAATCGAGAGTCATCCAGTGCGATCCGAGAGCTCGTAGATCACATCCAGAAGCATCTCCGAGTGTTGAATTCCATGAAGCTTCCCACGGACTCTTGGGGAGAATTAA
>NW_011959247.1:0-1743 GCF_000949405.1 Vollenhovia emeryi | reverse complement strand
ATCCACATTCATGAGGCCGGCTATCGATTAATATAATCGACCCGTGCAAGTGACTAAGAGACTGATCATCCCCGTTAACTCATAGACTGCTCAAACTGTAAGCTTTTTACATTTATTAAACAGACCACGGTATTTTACTCAAACGCCCAGAGTGTTCGATCACGTGATATTCCACCCCCCCACGCGTGCATCCGTTCCCCGAGTCTCTCGTCGCAAAAGTCCTCTCAGCCCTGCTTCCAACCGCAGCGGTCCAGCGAGCTCTCCCAAAAGAGAATCGCGAACAGATATTAATACTGACCGCGAAATTAATCGGGAAATTGCAATAAAGGCTACTAGCGATATTAAAAGCTATAATAAAGCATACTATGATGAAAAGCACAAGAAACCATCTACATATAAGAAAGGCGATTATGTTCTTATTAGAGATACTGTACTTAAACCGGGAGAAGAAAGAAAATTAAAACCATCGTATAGAGGACCATACCTTGTGGTAAAGGCCCTCAACAAAAACAGATATGTTATTACAGATATGCCAGGTTTTAACATTACTCAGAAACCATATAATTCAATACTTTCCCCTGATAGAATGAAATCATGGATAAAACCTCTTACATAATCACTTCCTATCAAGTTATTTTCTCTCTTCTCCACAAAACAATAAGTTAATCTAGTCTGCGTATTGGCTGTTAAACACAACCTAGTCTATGTATTTGATTATTCTGTGTTCACGTCCACATTAATTTCAAGCATACGCACTCAAGATTTTGATAATTTAGTTTATACATTTCATTTATAGCGTTATGTTGTATTCTTACATTCTTATATAGTTATACTGTCTCAAATATTTACTTTTGGCGTACTCAGCGTCTAATACTATATATTCTAGTTTTAGCGTTTTCACATTTTTCGGTGATATTCAGAGTTTCATACATGCTCGTTTACTTTGTACGTTTACAGTAATTTTGTTAATATGCATTCAACAAGTTTGCAATACTTCCTTTATAAACTGTATTTTGCTTTCAGGACACTCGAGACGAGTGTCAAGTCAGAATGGCCGAGGCCATTGTAAACGTATAGCCAGGCCGTAAGCCAGATTAATCCCTATTCCTATTCCCTATTCCTATTGCCTGTGCTTAAAACCTATCACACAATAGAAAAGCACAGGCAATAGGAATAGGGAATAGGAATAGGGAATAGAAATCTATGTAATGCCAAGACACAATGATTCGTTTGGGCCCCAAAACTCGCGGCATTGCGGCGCGCGCGCGCTCAGATGGCACGTGCGTTTCGCCCGATAGCCGCGAGGATTTGTAGGGCGTACCGGACCGTGGCGTACAACGCGGCGGCGGTGATCGCTGGTCTCCCCCCGATGGAGTACGCGGCGGAGGAACATAGTAACATGTACCTCGAAAGCCGCGACTCTGAGGGGAGACCCATAAGTTGGTCGGCGACTCACCGTGCTCGGCAGAGACTCCGGCACCGGCGACGCACAATCGCCATGTGGCGAGAGGCGCTCTTAGCCTCGGGGAACAACACCCCGGGGCTGCGCGTCGTCGGGGCAATCGGGCCCCTCCTTGACCAGTGGGTCGACAGAGGATGGGGTGGGCTGTCTTTCCGGATGACCCAGGTGATGACGGGGCATGGCTGCTTCGGACATTTCCTGGGTCGGATCGGAAAGGAGCAAGACTCCCGCTGCCACCATTGCAGCGCGGCGGACGACACCGCCCAACACACGTTGGGAGC
>NW_011959246.1:0-1742 GCF_000949405.1 Vollenhovia emeryi | reverse complement strand
AAAAAACGAAAAACAAGTTAGAGTAACATCTGTGTATGTACAAGTAACGTGAAGAAAAAAAAATAGCAGAGCGTGGTTTCGATCCACGGACCTCTGAGGTCTGGGCCCAGCGCGCTTCCATTGCGCCACTCTGCTAGTCGAATGCAGCTGTGGAAAGAAAAGGGGTAGGAAGTGTAAGGCAGGAGGGTATAAAAGAGTCTGTACAGTAATAATATACTCAATAGTCAGTACGACCGCAAGTCGCAATGTTGTCAAACGTAGCCATGTACATAATGTGGCTACAGATTCTGTATCTTTTCACCGTTAACTCTGACGGTGCTGTCGTCAACAATAAGAAGAGAATCGTGGTCGAAGAGAACAATGGAGCTGCGGGGAAAGAGAATAACGCAAATGGAGCCGTGGGGAAAGAGAATAACGAAATGGTAATACGATATCTGCAGAGATACGGGTATTTAAACGAGAAGTTTGATAAGTTAGCTAACAGCGAGGACACATTCGTTCTTCAACACGCAATCAGCCTGTTT
This sequence comes from Vollenhovia emeryi, assembly GCF_000949405.1. NCBI lineage: Eukaryota > Metazoa > Arthropoda > Insecta > Hymenoptera > Formicidae > Vollenhovia > Vollenhovia emeryi. The sequence continues at coordinate 1,218 of NW_011959246.1, read as the reverse complement.
CAAGAGTATTACAAATTACCTGTTACCGGCATGATAAACAACGAAACTCTAAACCAGATGAGTAAAGCGCGATGCGGTCTACGTGATATAGCTAATTTTGAAGAGGAGGGGCAAAAGAAAGATATGCGTAGGTGGCCGAAAAAACATCTAACGTGGAATTTTCACTTGGCCAACAAACCGGTCTTGGATACGACTCGGGCGGCGTTCGATGTTTGGCAAACGCATTCGACGCTAACATTTGAGGGTGACGTGGTAAGGCCAAATATTCTTCTATCGTGGCGCGCGGCTCATCACACTTTCGTCGAATCGCAAAACGGTGAAGTTTGCACGAACCCTTTCGACGGCCCCGGTGGCACACTGGCTCACGCTTTCTATCCTAATGGAGCGCCGGATTATACGTCGGAGATTCACGTCGACAAGACGGAACCGTGGTACATATATGTCGAGTTAGATACGTGTCCATCGGACAAAGCGTATTTGTTATACGTGTTGACCCACGAAATCGGTCATGCGCTAGGATTAGATCATAGTACCAATAATGCGTCGATAATGTATGCGTTCGCACCAGTAGACCCCCGTCCCGTTGTGCTCAGCAACGAAGACATTATAAATATACAGAATCTGTATGGCGCTACGGATACCGATGTGTTACCGAAAACGAATCCCATGCCGCCGTCTCATCCAACACCGCCGCCTCATCCAACACCAAACGCTCCACCGGATCTATGTGCCTTGAAACGCGTCGACGCGATACTGTTTTTGGAAAGACGAATGTATATAGCATATGGAAAACATATATGGGCGATCGACTTAGATGGAAAGACCTACAACGAACCTATGCTGCTGTCTAACTACATGCCATTCATTCATTCGAACTTCACGCGCATCTCCGCCGTGTATCAAACGCCATCGGATCATCTGATTCTATTCGTCGACGATAAAATTTACAAAGTCAATTACCCCGACTTCACGCTAGTGTCAACGTGGCCGAGAACGTTTCGCGAATTTGGAATTCCTATGAATGCGAAAATAAACGCTGCTGTAAATACAAACAAAGGAAAATCGTACGTGGTGTACGACGGATATCTCGTCGGTGAGATAGACGACTGCTCCGACAGCATTAGCAAATATCACACCATCGAGTCCGTTTTTCCAGGCATACCGAATGGAGTGACGTCAATCTTCAGATACATCGACGGCAATCTGTATTTCACGACT
>NW_011959245.1:0-1742 GCF_000949405.1 Vollenhovia emeryi | reverse complement strand
GACCAGATATACACCCTAAATTATATAATAAACAAGAAAACAGCAGAGAGAAAGGGCAAGCTGAACATACTGTTTATCGACATGAAGGCGGCCTTCGACTCGGTCAATAGAAGAATTTTGGTGGAAACAATGAGGAAAAAAGGGGTGAGAGAAGGCCTGGTGAGGAGATGCGAGGAGATGTTGGAGGAGACGGTGAGCAGAGTTAGGGTAGAAGATGGAGAAGGGGAGAGATTCTGGACGGAGAGAGGGGTGAAGCAGGGATGTCCACTGAGTCCCTGCCTATTCACATTGCTAATAGCGGACTTGGATGAGTTCCTAGAGGAAGAGGGTTGGGGGGGAATTAGGGTAGGGGGAAAAAGGATATACTCCTTGGCATACGCAGATAATGTAGTGGTTATAGCGGAGGAGGTGGGAGGCATGAAGGGGATGATAAGAAGTCTAGAAAAGTATGTGGAAGAGAAGGGTCTGGAAGTGAATGTGGAGAAAACGAAAGTGATGAGATGCAGAAGAGGGGGAGGGAGATGGAAGAGAGTAACCTGGAGATGGAAAGGCAGGGAGATAGAGGAAGTAAAAAAATTTAAATATCTGGGGTATACGCTAATGGCGAACGGAGGACAGAAGGAACATGTGAGGGAAAGGATGAAAAAGGGTGCAGTAGTAATGAGAGAGATTTGGGGAATTGGGAAAAGAAGATTTGGAAAAGACTGGGCGAGAAGGGTATGGCTATTTGACAAACTAGTATGGACGGTGATAGGATACGGAGTGGAGATATGGGGACGGAGGGAGAGAGAGGAGATAGAGAGATTACAGGAAAGGTTTCTGAAATGGCTAGTAGGAGTAGGTAGGGACACACCAGGGTACATGCTGAGAGAAGAGTTGCAGAGGGAAAAACTTAGAGGGAGGGCAGGGATGAGAGCGTGGGGATATGAAAAGAAACTAGGAGAAGGTGGAGGAGGAGAGTTAGCCAGAAGATGTTGGGAAGAGATGAGAGGGAGAGCGAAAAAGAGTTCTATGAAGAAAGAGGATGGGATTTGGAGGAAGTTGAGAGGAAGAGAGAGGCCGGGGAGCTGAGAGGAGAAGAGGTGGTGAGTCAGGAGAAGAAAGGACAAGAGAAAGAAAGATGGGAAAAAATAGAGGGATCGAGATATAATAAGTGGTATAAGAGGGTAAAAGGAAAAGGGCTGCCGGAGTATCTAAAGAAGGGATGGGGAGAGGAGCGCTGGCAGAGAGTAGCGAAATTTAGACTGGGAGGGGGATTGAAGGGAGGAAAATATTGGGAGAAGGAGGAGAGGAGGAGATGTAGAATGTGCGGTTGGGGGGAGGAGACGTGGGAGCATATATGGGAAGAATGTACAGATTGGGGGACGGAAAGAGGGTGGCAGGAGATGGTAGACGAAGTATTAGGAGAGGAGGGAGAGGGGGAGATATGGTTGAGGAGGGTGGGGGAGTGGTGGGAAGGGGGTAAAGGGACGAGTGAGGAAGAGCATAAAGATAAAGCAAGTACAGCGGAAACGGAGGTCCAAAGGTGTGAATGTAGTGCGTCTCTCTCCACACAGCGTGGATGAGTGCGTGCGGAGTGAATGCGTGCGTCTCTCTCTCTCTTCAAAAGCGAGCGAATTAGCATAAGCAGCAAATAATTATGTAAGCGGAGCGGAGGTCCGTTTGTGCCCCGCAAGAGGCAATAAACACATATCTATCTATTAATGAATTACTATTATCACTGCTTATTGTTCAATAAACCC
>NW_011959244.1:0-1742 GCF_000949405.1 Vollenhovia emeryi | reverse complement strand
TTTGATAGCACTTATTTTTTTATGAATTTTAAGCCTATACTCGTTTACTTTCGTTGAAACCAATTTTGGGTAGGCGGCCTCACCGGTTGACGGAGAATGACCCATATATATATATATTTGATAATGATCACAAATAATTTATTTTCAGCTAAAAGTGTAGGTTCCCGACGATCGGGAACGATGCCAACCACGACGTCGCCGTCGTCGCAAACGACGTCGACGGCGACGAAGGCGACAACGAAGGCGACAACGAGGGCGACAACAACGGCGACGACGGCAACGACGGCAACGACGGCAACGGCGGCAACGACGTCGACATTGCCACGGACGACGGCGACGACGGCAACGACGTCGACATTGCCACGGACGACGGCGACCACGTCGACATTGCCACGGACGACGGTGACGACGTCGACATCGCCAGGGACGACGGCGTCCACATGGGGGCCTAGGCCCCGGTACCAAAACCAAAGAGTAAGTAAAAAATAAGACAAGGAGTGCATGTATGATTTCGTGCAGGATGTACATGTGCATGTGCATGCTTTGTGTGGCGTGTGAGTGTGTTAAGCTAGCGCCGGACTACGCGCAATTCGTAATGTGCGATTCGTGAATTTACTTTTAATATACTTGTAATATACGTAAATTTACTTTTATAACCTTCATATAACTTTATATGTTTCAGAGGCTGAAAGAGATCATTCGCCGAGAGGTGATGAAGGAGCAGAGGAAAAAGATGAGGCCGCCGCCGCCACCGGCGTATCCGATGCCGCCGCCGCCGCAACCGGCGTATTCGATGCCGGCGTACCTGCCGCCGACGCCGGCATATCCAACGCCGACGTACGCGGCACCGGCACCGGCATATCCAACGCCGACGTACGCGGCACCGGCACCGGCATATTCAACGCCGACGTACGCGGCACCGGCACCGGCGTACTCGACGACACCGTATGTACAGCCGACGACACCGTACGTGCAGCCGACGACACCGTACGTGCAGCCGACGTACGCGCCGCCGACGTACGCGCCGCCAACGTGCGCGCCGCCGACGTACCCGCCGTCGACGTACCCGCCGTCGACGTACCCGCCACCGTTCTTCCATTAGAAAACGTAAGTCTTTAAATTCCGGTGTATTTTTTCTGCTACATTGGCGCGCCGCCGACATACCCGTCACCGGTGCATTTGTATTACTTTTTTAAATTTTATGTATAGATCTGACGGTACAGTGTCGGCGCGGTGTGCCGGTCTATCTCGCCGCCGTCATGGAATATCTGGCGGCTGAAGTGCTCGAGTTGGCTGGAAACGCAGCCACAACAAAAAGACTAGGATAATCCCGCGCCACTTGCAGTTAGTCATCCGTAACGACGAGGAACTGAACAAACTGCTGTCCGGAGTAGAGCTTACGATACGTGTTTTAAGATTCACGTGTACCCGTGTATGTGTGATATGTGCAAACGTGTAATCGTGTATAATAAATGTACACGGTGCACACAATGACGTACGCACGCACGCACGCTTTCCTTCATCTGTGTGAGTGGCAATTAAATGTCATATGCGTGTGCGTGTGCACATACGTATGTTGTGTGCGTAAATAAGTAGATTATAACTAGTGACACAGATTTTAGAAAAATAATGTTTATTAACAATCATTAAGTTAATATAATTGTTAATAAACATTATTTTTCTGAAATCTGTGTCACTAGTTATTATAATCTACTTATTTACGCACACAACATACGTATGTG
>NW_011959243.1:0-1741 GCF_000949405.1 Vollenhovia emeryi | reverse complement strand
GGATATTTATACAAACTAGTTGCTTTAGTTTATTATATTATTATATTATTATAAATAGTATTAGTTTTTGATTAAAAATGTTATATTTCTTAAAAAATCAAACTAAAGATTTTATTGGAAAAAATAATGGAGTTAATAATAAAACACCGATGAAAAGAATAGCAACTGTTTAGAAATTTAGAAACTCTGTATCTATTCGGCGAATTAAGGACTGTGTCCATGACGCTAGTACTTGGTCCAAATTCTAATTCCGCGAAATATGTAGCAAATCAATATAGTTGTTCCCCAAAAGCTGCAAGTTGATGGCTACGCATTTCTCAAAACTAGAACTTGGACCAAGTACTAGCGTCATGGACACAGGCCTTAATTCGCCTGAATAGTTACAGAGTTTCTAAATTTCTAAACAGTTGCTATTCTTTTCATCGGTGTTTTATTATAAACTCCTTGTATGGAACGGGGAAAAATGCCAATGCGAGCCACAAATGAACGGAAGACGGTTCTCACAAATTTATAAATAACTTCTCTCTTTAATAAACGTTTCGACCCTGTTTCAGGTCTTCCTCAGTATAACTATAATAAAGATAGCAAATACAGGATATGAGTACAACGTATTATAATAGATTGGTAGCTTCGTTAGATTCGGTGGATGATAATGTTACCTCGTTAAATATATGGTTCAAGAATCCCTCTTCTATCATGGTCTCATTTTTTCTCTAAATGTTCCCGGACATAAAGATGACTGGAGACACGTCGACAGAGATGAATTCGTTGTAAAGGATTTAACACGACTGTGACACAGCAATATCGAAGTGTGACTTAACTAACAAAGTGTGGTAAACAAGACATTGGTCATGTATCGTCGTTTACCGAACAACAAACGGCGCAAAATTTAAATTTGTCTCGACATGTCAAACGTCTTAATAAATTAATAATTGTATTAAAATTATAAAATTGTAATAAATTAATAATTTGGTCAACAAAATAAAATGTAAATGAGAAATTAAAATTGTAAAAATAAAAATAAAAATAAAAATTAAGACATAATAAATGTAAAAAAACGTAAAAAAATTAAACACTAAAACCTTAAAACCCAATAAATAACGTTTGAATATCAAGAGTTTCAACTCAAACAGAGCTTGATTAAAAATCACAATTGAATATGGTGGACAGTCGTCGATAATTAAAACTAAATAAACTTGTGTCAGAATATTAAAGGTTGAAGTGTTAAATTTTGCAAAGAGTTGGTCAAAAAATAAAAATGGAAATATAATCCATGGAAATTAAAATAGTAAACTTAAAATAAGGAGAAAATAAATAAATAAATAAATGGTAAATGTTTCCTTTAACTTAGCACCCGCCAATCAACTTCCGTTTGACCTTGATGTTGACCTTGATCCCCAAGGAGGTCAAGGTCATTGCCCATTCCCGTCGCTCATTGTTTGTTAAAAAGTTATGAAGAAAATAAGTTTGTATCTACAGAACAGTTAACTCGGTTTAAATATATACAGGGTGTCTGATGCAAAAGTAGCCAACTTAAAAATAGTGGTAGATTGGGTTAAACTAAGGAGAAATGTCATGTGCCGCGGTACAAAAGTAACAATAAATTTTATTTGTTTTTTTACAAACTACAATTATGTGTAAGTTGCAAGTGCGTTTAGCACGGCGCGCTGCGCGCGCCCCACCCCCTCCCGCCCCACCCCCGCCCCCTGCCCCACCCCCGCCCCACCCCCGCCTCCTCCCC
>NW_011959242.1:0-1741 GCF_000949405.1 Vollenhovia emeryi | reverse complement strand
ATAAGCTATAAGAATATGCATTAAAAAAAGGGATTCCATTTAAAAATTTCAAGGTCATCTTTACGTGACCTTGAGGAAGCTGTTCAAGGTCATATTTATATTACTATGTAATGCAGTACTTGAAACCGTACAACTTTCATGTTTAACATTTTTTCCATCTTACATATTTAAAAAGTTATTTAGAGTAAACTTAAATGGATACATAGTTACATACATACATACATACATACATACACACATACATACATACATAACGACATTTTTTCTAAATGTGATTTTTGAACGTTTTAGAACATTCTAAACATATTTTCAAAGAAAACTGGAAAAAAATTTTTTTCACGAAAACAAAGCTTCCTCTATGAGGAAGCAAAATGGATATGAAAATAAACCGTATACGAGCACCAAATTTTTGTCAAGCTGAAAAACTAGCACTTGTATCATTAATAAAAAAATACAAATTGATAATTGAAAATAAGCGGACTGATGCTGTGAGTGTTAAAGAAAAAGAAGAGGCTTGGCTAAAGATATTGGACGAGTATAATCAGCAAAGCAACTGTCGCCCTCGCGAATTAGGAAACATAAAAAATTTCTGGATTAATGCTAAAAAGGACACCAAGAAGTTGTATGCAAAAAATAAAAGGGAAATATATCTCACTAATATAATTAATATTAGTGATTAGGTAATATAATTAACATTAAATTATTTTGGCGCTTTTGATCACGAGCAAGAATTTATTTTTATCATATATTTGTTAGGTGGTGGATCTTCAAATATTGTGAGTGATGTTGTGGCCGATGCCGTTTATGAAATAATTGGGCCATCCATCGATGGACTGATCAATCCGTTTGATTCTGACAAGCATATTTCGAATTATGTAGAAACGCCATCAACTGTAACAAATCTACTAGATAATGATATGGAGAATGATGATCCAAATCATACAAGTGTTTTCCAGGTTTGTCAATATCATACAATCTTTTTGTTTATTGTTATTTTATATGTAGAAAACTTACATTATTTTAATGAGATACAAATATTTTCAGCATTTAGTAAAAAGCGGAGAAGTGAAAAGTTGGGCGGAATATAATCTTCAAAAATTGAAAACCATCATCAGTCCCCCGCTTTCCAATGCAAAAGAAGGTGTTCAGGATAAATATAAGCGCCAAAAAATGGTCGAGTCAACAAAAACTGAAAATATTTGTATCTCATTAAAATAATGTAAGTTTCTACATATAAAATAACAATAAACACAAAGCTTGTATGATATTGACAAACCTGGAAAACACTTGTATGATTTGGATCATCATTCTCCATATCATTATCTAGTAGATTTGTTACAGTTGATGGCGTTTCTACATAATTCGAAATATGCTTGTCAGAATCAAACGGATTGATCAGTCCATCGATGGATGACCCAATTATTTCATAAACGGCATCGGCCACAACATCACTCACAATATTTGAAGATCCACCACCTAACAAATATATGATAAAAATAAATTCTTGCTCGTGATCAAAAGCGCCAAAATAATTTAATGTTAATTATATTACCAGTGAGATATATTTCCCTTTTATTTTTTGCATACAACTTCTTGGTGTCCTTTTTAGCATTAATCCAGAAATTTTTTATGTTTCCTAATTCGCGAGGGCGACAGTTACTTTGCTGATTATACTCGTCCAATATCTTTAGCCAAGCCTCTTCTTTTTCTTTAACACTCACAGCATCAGTCCGCTTATTTT
>NW_011959241.1:0-1741 GCF_000949405.1 Vollenhovia emeryi | reverse complement strand
AGAGAGAGAGTACTCGTTTCCGTATTTTTCCAGTTAAAATTATTGTCATAAAGTGTTTGAGTTCATAAAAACATTCTCTCTTGCTCACGTACGATGGATATAAAACTCCGTTCGATTGATATAATATATAATAAAAATTAAAATAATCTAAAACTTCATTATTATACTCTCGCTAATTATGTAAACGTATACATGTACAAGTTGAAATTTAATCCTCTAAAATCCAAGATCTGACGTTGACAGCAAAGTTGAGCAACCGTCACGTTGAAAATTTCAACATGCCCGCTTAATACACCCCCAGCAGACACGAGTTCATAAAGCCAGGAGGAAGCAGCCGTCCGTTTATCGCGCCACGTTCCTGCATTGAATATTTCCATATTAGCACGTCGCGAAGTCACGCCGTCTCTGAAAGTCCGCAGCTAAGCGTCCCGTCAGCGAAAAATTCTCTTCGTCTCAAGAACCACGAATATCCCCGAAACCACCCGGCGGGTCCGCGCGGCGCGAGTTTTACGATCGGTGTCGAACTTGTCTCGCGATCCCGGTCTCTCGTCACGATAGCGCGCACGTTATCGAGCACCGTCACAAATAGCGATATCACTGACAATGCGAGACACCGGCGAAAGGGAGGAAAGAAAAGATTGCGGCGCGATGCTATGCACGGCCGTCGGGAATGAAGATTATTACGCCGGTATTTTACGCTCCACTGAGGTAACTCGCTTCTAACTAAGCTCATTCCGCGACAAAGCTTATGCACTTTCAAGGACTTCCGGGCCGCTTCCCCAAACCTTTCTTCTCATTTCCTGCCGCCACGGATTCGAGGCAACGCCCGGTAGCGCAACGGCGCTCACCGTTTCTCATTCCTTTTTTTTTGCTCTTAGCTCTTTTTTAAGTATACTTCTTCATAACTGAAACAAAAACAGCAACGAATTCCGTCCGACTCGGTTCCCATTATCGCATTTTCCTTCCTGCGAGACATTGTAAAGCGCGTTTTCGCTAAGGGAATAACGTAAGAATCAGACTCCACGAGTTCTCGAATATTTCGTAATTAAAATATTTCCAAAGGGTTTGTCTTAATTACAATTTCAAAGGTAATACTAAAAATTATGGCTGATTATCTCACATTATATGCAGACACACTTTTCGTTGTGTCGCTATAAATTTAAGTTAATATTAATACCGTTACATTAGTCGTATTATTTTTAATAGTTTTACGAGGGGGAAACCGCTGACCAGAATCTCGTACACCAATGCCCACTGGGCATTACTTTATCTTATTTTATCTTGTTTTGTTATTTTGTCTTATTTTATCTTTATAATGTCCCAGCAAGGCCTAATGCCCAAACTACTCTGGGAAAAAAAAAGTCAGTTACAATCCATTTTGGGGCCCACAATTAGTAATCGAATTATTTACATTGTTCGTAACTTTAACTTTTACGAATTTTATCTCGCGTAACTAAAAATCACAATTAGCCGTTCTATCCATATTCAAGATATTAGAGTAATACTAATCAATTCTCTCAATTAGTTCTGTCGATATTCAGTAACGCAAAGATAATTTTCACTTAAGTGGCAATAACCGAAATGTTAAGTTGCTTAACTACATCAAAAAACGGTCAAAATTTTTCCCAGAGTAGAGTTACGAACAATCCAAATAATTCGATTACTAATGGTGGGCCCCAAAATGGGTTATAACTGTCTTTTTTTTTCCCAGAGTAATGTCCAAAAAATGCCTAGTAATGCC
>NW_011959240.1:0-1741 GCF_000949405.1 Vollenhovia emeryi | reverse complement strand
TCCCAAGTGCCCTCATGTGTCTCCTCTCTTGTTGTTGCTTTTACATAGGGGGGACTCGGATGATGTGTTTACGAACGCAGCCGAACATAACCACACCGACACACCTACACTGACACATCACACCACACATAAACACGAAAGTTTAATACTAACTATACTCTTATTTTAAACGTCTAATCCCAATTTAGAGGGTTTCACAGTAATTCTACCCAGTGAGAAATGAACTTCGAATCGACATCGAATCGACGTCGAAACCACTTATCGAAATCACTTCGATTTGAAGATCGATTTCGATTCGATTGTGTGCATGGTTTCGAATATTTATCGATACTGGAAAAAATCGCTCCTTATCGACATCGAATCGACATCGAATCGACGTCGAAATACAGTTTTCGACATCAAATCGACATCGATTCGACGTCGATCGAAATGTCATTTTTCACTGGAATTTAACCTTATTTCTGATATTCGCCGATATATTAACGAGGAAATATTCTAAAAATCTATACTTCATCTATGACATTCATTATTAAAAAGCTACAAATAACTTATCAAAGTTTTACATAACCTCAAATCAAATCGATATAGATTTGATGTAGATTTGATTTGAGGTTAAATCTGGCACACTCGCGAAAACACAAAAATCGTTCGCGCGATTTTACACACTCCCGTAATGAAGCCCATGTGAAGGTATTCTGTTCCGTCAAGTTCGCCTACACTTCGAGTCGACGAGTAAGTTGAGACACACGGTATCTCAGGTACTTAGCGTAAGACGCTGCATGCATATAGATTCTTATTGCAAGCCTCAAAAACTGCCAAATCTCTGTGTGATATTTAACGAATACCTGTTCCTCAGATGGGCTCTGAAAAGTCTTTGGTTCGATTAATTACACGGCACTCCCGAACGCGACGAGAAAGAAACTTTATGTTATACGCGCACTTCCGACGATTCATGTCTTACTTTGCGCTTTCGTAAGCATCGTTCTGTCTACGTTTATAATTTGATGTGCAACGAAGACAGAATGATGCTTACAGCGCTGCGAGCGTGAATCGGACCGCGACCCGAACCGATAATATCGAATCGAAGGTTAGGTATCTTTACATAGGTTAAGTATATTCAATATCGATTCGACATCAATTCGACATCGATCCGACATCTTTTCTATCATTTATTTCTCGCTTAGAAAGAGTTGTTCAAACATTTTTTACTTAAGTTTATTAATATTTCTGAACGTAACTAAGCTAATTTTTCAAAAATTTGTTATAATAATTAGTAATAAAATTTGTAAAATCAATGTTTTTTAATATAAATCTTTTAGCAGTATATCGAAAAGAGATCGAAATTTTTTAATCCGTCGATGTGTCCAAGGCGCTAAATGCGCGTCGATATGTTCTGATGGTATTGATATCGAATCGATATCGAATTGATATTAGCTTTCTCACTGGGTACATGTCATCGAATCCTAGGAAACTCAGTTGAATGTGAGTACAAGTTGTAGAACTTTTATACGAAGCATAAGTATAACGGAGTGACAGTTCGTCTACAAGGATATATGTGATCGATATATGAATTTTGTAATTTTTACTCATTTCTGATATAAAATCGGAGTTTCCTGGGATCATTAATGCATATACTGTAATTGTACGCAAGCATTTTTGATTCCATGAATTTGATACGACGAAAGGTTATAACTACGAAAATGGTATTCTGTCGGTAATACAGACAGGCTACGGGATCCTC
>NW_011959239.1:0-1741 GCF_000949405.1 Vollenhovia emeryi | reverse complement strand
TTTAACCAGTACCGTCAGGAGAGACGCTTCTGGTGTTTGTTTCTAACTACTATTTTGCATGCAATCAGTACCGTCCAAATAGACGCCTCTGACATTTCTTTAACCAGTACCATCACAATAGATGCCTCTGATGTAAATTATTAAAATACTATTACTAACTATTATTTATATGAAACGATTATTTAAAAGTATTTATATACAAAGTAACAATACTGTTGCGACGAACAGTCGCCGAACTAAACTGTCCGACGTCGGTAAGCGAAGGATAGCACCCAGCGCGAAGCGTTGCTATCGGTATCGTTAAGGGAGACGCGATAATCAATATGTGATCGTCTTTTGTTGTTTGATCGATCGTCTCTCTTGTCAAGTTTATTACGTGCTAGCACATCGTGAAATATACATATTTCAAAGCTCGCGAATAATATAGAGTTTTGAGTTCTCGTATAAAACATAGAGGCCGAGTCCTCGCCTAGACCGAGTTCACTCACGATCCAGAGACCGAGTTCTCAGGTTCTTAACATAGAGGCCGAGTCCTCGCTCAAATCGGATCTCCCCTACGTGACATATAGTGTTAAAAGTTTATAGTGTTAATCAATTTGTGTATACAGTTAATAAACGATTGACGAAACTAGAGTGTGGAAATAAACTCCCCGCAACTCCTATAAAACATGGTGCCTCCTGTGAGGTCGTTCGCGACGCAAGCGTGAACGACCATTAAACGACCAAGTAGTAATCGACAATCTACGAAGTATCTACGTACCAAAGAAGAAATTCGCATCTCAGCCGTTACGACGATCGGGAGACGACAGCGTACATAAGGGCAAGTACATTTCACGTACACACAAGACCGATTAAGCAATATTGTTTCTTTTTTTTTGAAAGAGAACATGGCCAATCGAATTAAATTACTTATACAAAAGCGCACGTCATTAAAGGCGCAAATCACTAATTTGATAAGCTTTATTGAAAAGGAGAGCTTCGATAGAACCGCATTAAAATTGCGCACGGCTCGCGTCACCGAATTGTACCACGCATACGAGGATTACAACGACGAACTAATTATATTAGATTCAAACGACAGTCACAAAGATGAATTCACAAATATTCAAGAAAGATTTTATATGATTGCCAGTAAAATCGAAGAGTTACTAAATTCGACACCGTCCACCGCGTCTACCGATACCACGGCGAACGAGTCTCAGCAGAGTAATGCCGTGTCCGATACGGTAGCGAAGCGGCGAGTGAAACTACCGGAAGCCTCTTTACCAAAATTCGAGGGTCGCTTCGAGAATTGGTTATCGTTTAAAAATTCTTTTCTTGCGATGATTGATTCGCGAACAGATCTTTCCGACGTGGACAAACTTCAATATTTAAAATCGTCTTTAACGGATGAAGCGGCCAATAAAATAAAATTGTTACCGATCGACAACTCAAGTTACAATAAAGCATGGGAATTATTAACGCGCGTCTACGAAGTAAAACGCGTTCTCATCTCTCGTCATCTCTCATTACTACTAAATATGCCCACCGTAGAAAAAGAATCTACCGAGGGTCTATCGAAGCTTGCCGACGACGCGCAACAACATGTCGCTTCATTGGCCGCGTTGGGAGTTAATGTAGGATCGGAGGTGCTGGTTAATATTGTAGAGAGCCGATTACCTAGGCGTATCGCCGATAAATGGGAAGAAACATTAGATCGGGACGAATTTACCAAAATTGACGATCTGTTTGAGTTCTTATA
>NW_011959238.1:0-1740 GCF_000949405.1 Vollenhovia emeryi | reverse complement strand
ATTGCCAGTGAAAAACGAAAGAGATCCAACTTAGTTTCTCCCGCGTTTCCCTCGCCTTCTCCTAACCTTAAAGCCGCTTCCACGACTTCTTTCCCTTCGCCTTACGCTCCTTACGCTCCTCCGTCTCTTCCCTTCTTACCTCTTCTCTCCGCCTCTCTCACCTCCCTTCGCTCTTCTCCTCTCCTGCTTTCTCCCTTCTGCCTTTTCTCTTCCACCTTCCTTCACTGTCTACTACCGTCTTCCCTTTCGCCTCTGTCACAACCTTTGCTGGTTCTTGCCGCTCGTCACACCGCTCGCACCGACTGCCCCTCACGTGCGCCTTCCGTGTTCCCGAGCCCCTTCCCCATCGAACCCCTCCCACTCTGCCGTCACGGCTGCTCGAGCTCGTATACATTCCTCCTGCCGAATCGATCTCTCGATCCCTCGAACTTTCCAGCCAATCACCTTTCCCTCTTCCCTATCGATCTCTCGCATCCGCGCTCGATCTCGCTTCTCTCCACCAATCCTCCTCCTTCTTCTTGCCTCTCACTCTCCTACCCCCTCACCTCCACATTCTTCCTTATACTGGAATCGCCAACTCATTGCCGCCTCACCTTTTCCACCTCGATTTCTCCTCCGTCTTTCGCCTATTCTTCTCACCTCCATGTCCTCCGGTTCCTCTCTCGTTCCTCTCACTCTCCCTTCCTCCTCCTTCCTCAAACTCCACTTTTACGTCTCACTTCCGACAATTCTCTCGCCGCCTTCCCTCGTCAACCTCCTTTCACCTCGCCATCTTTACCCCCCCTCCGCTGTGATAGAACTATTCTTCTAGATTTTTAGAGAATAATCCAATCGGCGCAAGCGCTCACTGAACAGTTTTCTACGCAGCCATTGACCACGAGCGCGCTCTCTAATGCCCGATTTCTTCACATCCAGTTATGTTGCGGTTAAAGTTAACCAGGAGATAAACTACCAGATCCATGCACGTGATTGGCTAAGTCCCAGTCTACAATAGAGATTTAAGCCCTAAGCCTTAAGAAATTGACTAATCACAGTCGCGCATTCTACTCATACTTTTTTTTTTTTTTTTTACGCAGGGGAATCCTTTATGGATACCCGGGCCCCGAGGAGGCATGAAATGCATCTCCCCTTGGGGGTGGGACCCGGGTTATGTGGGACTGCCCTCCTAATGTCGATCGGAGTGCACCCGGCAAGCGTGCCGGGTGCGTGGCGTACCCACTAAACCCCTGCGGCGGCCTGCGCTGTGCTTTAGGTTGAGGGGCGGCCAGGAAGTGACAGAGTCATATCGTCTGTACCGCCCCCCACACCGGCCCGCCGTTGTTATTGGCGGGCCTCAGCGCTTCCCCCAGGAGGGGGGTTGGGCCCCATCCCTCATCCCCCGAAGGGGATGAGCGATAGGGGCCCCCGTCTCTTAATGGGATGCAGGGACCGCACCTGCATCCCAATCTTCCCTGTGGGTTGTGACACGAGGGGCGAGTGTCCCCACACTCGCCCCTCCAACCCACAGAGGTCCCGCCCGGTAGGCCGGTGTAGGGGGGGAGGCGCCTTAGCGCGTCCCACCCCGGCCCACCGGGGGGTCCACCCTCGCGTCGCCGGACCGAGGACCCCGGCGAGAAATCCCCAGGGGGGGAGGGAGGGCAGGGGGCGGGAGTGCAGACGCGCACTCACAGAACCAGCTCCCCGCCCCCCTCCCCCCCCGCGGGCAGGACGTGCCCGCTATGGGGAGGGGGGACTGACGTC
>NW_011959237.1:0-1740 GCF_000949405.1 Vollenhovia emeryi | reverse complement strand
TTTTTTTGAAAAGGGTTGTGCAGTCACTCGGAACAGTATCTCGTCTTTTTACTTGATTGAGTCTAATGTCGACGTTTGTTTATAATTTTGTTAGTTAAAGAATTATTAATTAAAATTTTTTAACTGGATCAATATTCTGTTTTGAGTATATTTTGTCAGAAAGTAAAATTGCATGGTTAACTAAACTAATAATAGTGTTAATTTTATACATATTTGAACGGGTGGCTAGAGAGGTAATTCACATATCGTCCGGAAAAGAATTTTATCAAAGACTAAGATTAACTTCGTTCTCTCCATATTCAATAATTACCATCCACGATTGAGATTCACCCACGAAACTGAATCACACAACTCCATTCCGTTTCTTGACGTGACACTAATTAAAGATGACAATAAGATCTTGACAAATTGGTACCACAAACTAACCTTCTCCGGACGATATGTGAATTACCTCTCTAGCCACCCTTTCAAATATAAGATTAACACTATTATTAGTTTAGTTGACCATGCAATTTTACTTTCTGACAAAACATACTGGAACAGAATATTGACCTAGTTAAAAAATTTTAATTAATAATTTTGCCTAACAAAATTATAAACAAACACGTAAACATTAGACTCAATCAACTAAAGAGACGAGATACTGTTTCGAGTGACTGCACGACCCTTTTCAAAAAGTTTTGACCTTAAAAAAGCATTATCCTCCCTTGTATTAAAGGATTGACGGAAAGAATTAGTACGAATTTGAAAAAAATGGGGTTAAACACTGTATATACCGTCCCAAAAAGATTGGACAAACTTATTAAAAAGGTAAAGATCAAATAAATTGGGACAAAAAACATAAGTCATTTACGGTATTAAATGCAACGACTGTGAAGCCTCTTACATTGGACAAACTAAACGACACCTGACCCGAATTAACGAACACAGAAATGACATCAAGATGAAAAATGTCACTCTGCAGTTAATAAACACCGTGTATCACATGACCACGAATTTAAATGGTCGAAACCAGAAATAGCGAGCGCATCACTAGAAAAAGAGAAATTGCCGAAATGTTTTTTATTAAAAAGACTAAAACAACACGATACATTTACAGACACCGAAAACTTAAATGTAATATATGACTGTGTAATCAAAACTGTATAGGTCGTAATATCACCTTGTTTTGTCCCTAACACAATACTTACAAGTTAGTTCGAGCTCAACAGCCACAGTGCTCACATGTGTAAAATATTTTATAACTCGATTTTGTCTTATGTGACGACGATGACTCACTTAGGTTCGTTTCTTAACATTTATTCGTTTTACTTGTTAATTTATTAAATCTTAATTGTTGTTGATTTGCAGTAATACTCGAAGGACCCGAAATATAGGGTTGAAACGCTGTGTTAAATTAATAAAGGAATTTGCCAGTCGGGTCGACTATAAGTTTCCCGTTTTATTAATTATAAGTATTGACTTTATTTTCTTGAAAATATAGAAATGTAAATATAATAAGAAAAAGAAAATGTTGTTTCATATATACATTGTGACGTGGCGGATTAGCTGCCGCGTGCCAGCTCCCCGCTGCCGTCCCAAGGCGCGGTGTCGGTCCGCCCGGGAAAAGAGGATCCGCGCGAGGCCGTAGGGAAACCTCCCGGGGTCGCAAACACGCTTTTTTTTCTGACTTGCCCGCTTACCCGAGAATTTCTTTTCATTTTGTATCGCGCCCTGTGAGCGTCACCGAGCCGACCGGAT
>NW_011959236.1:0-1740 GCF_000949405.1 Vollenhovia emeryi | reverse complement strand
TTTGCTGGAACTAGTATGTTAACCATTATAATAATTTAGCATTTATCGTAATTAAGAGAAGACAATGTTTCATTGATGAGTTAATATAAATCTTGTTACAGTCACGAGTCGTCGTATATCATTGAGACCAATCGATTACGATTGGATTGCCACTGCCAAGGAACATGTTGCGAAGTACAGAGATTCCAAGGACGAAGATGTAATTGCTACCATTGCTACCTTTTAGATAAGTTTAGCAGACATCTATTTTGAATGTGGAAAGGTAAGAAACTACAAATGTAACCTGAAACGTGCAAATATTTTATCTAAAATATAATGCGTATGCAAAATTTCCTGTTTTTCATTTTTCTGTGTGTGTATGTGTTTGTGTGTGTGTGTGTGTGTAATAATATGCATTTATAAGTGTGTGTGTATATATGTATACGCATCTAGAAGATGAACTATTACATTTATAATATTATATGTAATACTTTTGCTAATTATTGCAGAGTACCTGAAACAAATAACACGAATGCAAGCAACGTGCAATTTAACACTAGAGGATATTAAACAACGGATGAGCAGAATGGAGGATGCTTTGAGAAGCCGTGATTCTGTTTCGACAAATAACAGCGATAGTCTTATCGCAGAAATTTTACCTTTATGTACGGTTGAGAGCATACAAAATTTTGATTCCTTCTTACGTGACACTGATGAAGCAGTTATGCATTTCGTAAGTATATACATTAATTTATCACTTATATGATAAATCTTTGTTACACACAAGTACAAAATTCAATTATTTTAATAGCAATGTTAGTTTGTCATGAAATAGTGTTACTGTAATGAAATGAAAGTTTTCCAAATTTTGTTTTTTTATAGAAGAACTTTCTGTTAAAAATTGGTGGAAACAATCCTAAAGATCATCTTCATCGCACTCTGACCAAAATATTTACAAATGAGTGCGCGATAAGTTGCTCTTGGAAAGGCATTCGGAATAACTTTAAAATATCAAACTTATATTTTATTAAAATTATGAGAAGTATGTTTTACGTGTTGTTAATATTAATTGAACTGAAATCTTCGTCTTTATATTATTAATTCTATATTATTTTTTTCAGGAGAAATTACTTTGCAACATTCAACTTTAACAGAAGCTGAGTTTGACAGTATAGTCGCAGAATGGATACGTTTCGCGAAACAGAAAACAGAGGGAAGAGAAAGGAAAACAAAATGAAAATGAGGAAGAATATAATTAATTTATTATAAAAGGTTCTCTACCTTTTGTTTCCATCCTTTTATTTCTCTAATTAGAAAGATTTCAGTATTGTTGATTTTGTTTTACTTTTATTTCCCTAATTAGAAAGATTTCAGTATTGTTAATTTCATTTTTTGCCATATTAGGAAAGGTTTCCTAATATGACAAAAAATGAAATTAACTTTTTTCCTACCATCTGTTTTCAATTGTCATTTATATACTTTGGATTTAGTTTTTGCCATATTAGGTTTCCTACCTTTTGTTTCAATTGAAAATTCGAAGAAAATTGCTTCTTAGTATATTTTTTTTATAATATATGTAAATGATAATATATCTTCGTATAATGATGTTTTTTTAAATACAATAAAGTTAATATATGTATAATAATATGTTATATGTATATATATAATGTGCAATAACACCATTCAAGTATTATATATAACATATGGGTCATTCCATATCAGATTTACAATCAAAATTTTGATTCGCCTGAAAATTTTTTT
>NW_011959235.1:0-1740 GCF_000949405.1 Vollenhovia emeryi | reverse complement strand
TATTATATTCTTCTTCAGTTTTTCAATCCAAGTTTCATATATATTTCATTAAAATATGATTAATTACTTCTTCAGTCATACACTTTTGAAATTTTTTGGAAATCATAATTAAACAAAATTTGCGATAGTTACAGCAACCACAGACACTTCTTAAAATATGATGAGGAAGCAAATTGCAAATTTCCAATTTGCACCTTACCCCCCCCCCCCCCGTTTTAATAATGTCCGTGCGTGCGTGCGTGCGCGCACGTGTGTGTGTTTGTGTTGTATATGTGACGCAACAAAATGGAACATCAGGGATGGTGTTCAAATCCTATCTTGGAAATTTTAGAAGTTATTCAGGGATAATGCTAGAAGTACCGTAACTTTGAAACCTCATAACTCACAAAGTACTTAACGCAAACATACTTTATTATATCGTTTTGTAAAGCTATTGAAATAAGCTACAAGAATATCTAATGAAAAAGGAGGATTACATATAAAAATTTCAAGGTGATCTTTAGCTAACCTTAATAAAGCTATTCAAAATCATACTGATATTACTACGAAATGCGCAAGAAAAAAAGATACAACATTAGTGTTTAACAGTTTTTTCTATCATGGATATTCGAATAGTTATTCATGGAATTAAAAATACCGTAACTTTCAAACCTCAGAACTCCAAGAGTACCTAACGAAAACATACTTTATTATAGCGTTTTGGAAAGCGATTGAAATAAGCTACAAGAATATGTAATGAAAAAAGAGGGTTCCATATAAAAATTTCAAGGTGATCTTTAGATAACCTTGATAAAGCTATTCAAGGTCATACTGATATTACTATGAAATTCGCCACTGAAAACGATACAACTTTAGTGTTTAACATTTTTTTCTATCTTGGATATTTAAAAAGTTATTCAGGGATTAATACGAAGTACCGTAAATTTCAATCCTCATAACTCCAAAAGTACTTAACGAAAATGAACTTTATTATATCGTTTTGGAAAGCGATTGAAATAAGCTACAAGAATATGTAATGAAAAAGGAGGGTTCGGAATAAAAATTTGAGGTTGATCTTTAGATAACCTTGATAAAGCTATTCAAGGTCAAACTCATATTGCTATGAAATGCGGCAGTAAAAACGATACAACTTTAGTGTTTAACTTTTAGCTTGAATATTTAAAAAGTTATTCTGGAATTTAAACGAAAATATACATATATATGTATGTATAAAGTGAACCGTTGCACCGATTAACGTCAAATACAATACCAGCGATCTCGTAATCACACTCAATAAATGTGCCAAAGTAGAAGGCGGTATCTCAAAAATTGCGGACGTGAGAGCGCGAACAAAAAACGGCCACATACACACACACACACATACATTTTTTTAAAATTGTGTTTTTTGAGTTTTTAAAACATTTTAAACCCATTGGCAATGAAAACTGGAAAAAAATTTTTCGCATGAAAACAAAGCTTCCTCTATGAGGAAGCAATAACAACCTGCCAAAATGCTGATCCTACGTTTTGCAAATTTAAAATTTGCACCTTTAAGATAAAAAATTTTCCTGATGATGAGGAAGCAATGTGCAAATTTCCAATTTGTTTTTTAAAAAGTCTGTGTGTGTATGTGTGTGCGCAAAAATTGTTCGCGCTCTCACGTCCGCAATTTTTGAGATATCGCCTTCTACTTTGGCACATTTATTGAGTGTGATTAAGAGATGGCTGGTATTGTATTTGACGATAATCGGTGCAAGGGTT
>NW_011959234.1:0-1740 GCF_000949405.1 Vollenhovia emeryi | reverse complement strand
AGCGTGTCGTCCGCGTAGCAGACGACGTGACAGCCGGGGGGGAGGGGAACGCGCAGCACCGGGTCGTACCCCAGGTTCCAGAGGAACGGTCCCAACACGGAACCCTGGGGCACTCCCCGGTGCAGTCTCTCCCGTCGGCGTACGCCGCCTTGGTCGATATATTCGACCCACCTGTCCCTCAGGTAGTCGCTCACGACCCGGGCGAGATACGGCGGTACCTCGCGGCGTCGGAGCGACTCCTTGATTCGTCCCCAGGGGAGGGTGTTGAAGGCGTTGGAAATGTCCAACGACACGGCCAACATCACCCCCCCCCCCTGGGACGTCGCCTCTTCAGAGAGGGCCTGGACACGCTTAATAGCGTCGATGGTTGACAGGCCCTCTCTGAACCCATATTGGGCCCCGCTAATGTCGGGGCCCGTTTGGGACAGGTGCTGGACGAGGCGGTTTACGAGTACTCGCTCAAACAGTTTACCAACCTCGTCCAGAAGGCATATAGGCCTATACGCCGACGGGAGAGAGGCGTCTTTCCCCTCCTTCGGGAGGAGCACCAGCATGGCACTCCTCCACCGCGGGGGGAAGACTCCTCTCCGTAAACACGCCCTATATACGCGCGCGTATTACTCCGCGAGGACGCCCATGGCCAGGGCGTGGACACGCTTGTGAAGGCCGTCAGGACCCGGGGCTGTGTTGCCCTTAAGGCCCTTCCTGACGGCCCTCAGGAGTTCCTCCGACTGGACGTCGAGGGAATCGTCCCAGTCGGGGGAGTCTTCCCCCGACTCGAAGGGTGGCCCCTCATCCTCCCCGGTAATGTCGGGGAAGAGGGCCTGCACCACCCTCCGGACGAATCCCACGTCCAGCCGCTCCGTCAGCGGGGGCGCCCATGGTCTCAACTTGTTGAGAACCATTTTGTATATGGGCGCCCCCACGGATTCTCCTGTAGGGAGTCGAGGAACTCCGTCCACGCCCTGCCCTTGGCCACCCTGATGGCCCGCCTGAGGGCTACCTTGGCCTCAAGGTAGTCCTCCCTGGCTTGTTCGGCCGCCTGTTCGCCTCTGCGCCTGCAGCGGGCGAGTCTCCTCTGCTGGTGGACGGCTCGTCGACGCGAGTCGGCGATCTCTGCCGTCCACCAGTAGACGGCCCGCTGAGGCCGAGCCTTGGATCGGGGCATCGCCGCGTTACACGCCGCGGTGAGCGTTGCCCCCATCCACTCGGCCTCTTGCAGGGGGTCCGTCTCCCGGATCCCGGGGAAACTTCCTCGGACCCAACAGGCGGCCTCAATCGAGGCCATCAGGTCGTCCTCGCGGAGCTTCCGGAGGGCCCATCGCGGTCGCGTCTCCTCTTGACGACGCACGGAGGAGAGGACGCCGAGCTCCACCGATATGTATCGGTGGTCCGATAGAGTCTCGACGCCCTGCTCCACCTTCCACCCGGTGATCAAGCGCGCGGCCGAGGGGGTAGCCCATGTGAGGTCCGCAATGGACTCCCCCTGCGTCCGCACGCAGGTGGAGGTCCGGCCCTCGTTTACGAGGACCAGCCCGTGCATCGCCGCCCACTCGTCCACGAGGCCTCCTACTCCTGCCCGCCCACCCGGTGACCCGCGCCACGCACGGTTGTGCCACCAGGGTCGGGCCCTCCCACCCCGCCGAAACGGGACCACGTCCCACCCAGCGAGGCAGAAGCTCCGCCAATGCCGGCGCGCTCCCCGCCCGGCCCCGTGCCAGACCGCTCGTCCCGAAAGGG
>NW_011959233.1:0-1739 GCF_000949405.1 Vollenhovia emeryi | reverse complement strand
GCGCCCCCCAGGGCCCCCTCCTCACCCAGCGGCCCGGGGTTGTAACCGCCCCCGGAGTCGCCGCCGCCGTCGCGTTGCCCGTGTGGGCGGGCGGGGAGGAGGGGCTTCTCCCCTTCTCTCCCGCTCCGCCGCCTCCTTCTGCGAGATAACCTCACAGAAGGAGGCAAACGCGTGCCAGGACCCCTCCCTCTCCAGAATGGCTTCGATAACCGCCGGGAGGGAGAGGTCCGCGCCTATCTCGCGGACGAGCGCGGCCCGCTCGTCCGCCCACCGAGGACACACCTCCAGCGTATGCTGGGCGGTGTCGTCCTCGGCGTCACAATGGTGGCAGCTGGAAGACTGCTCCCTTCCCATCCGACTCAGGAAATGACCGAAGCAGCCATGCTCCGTCAGAACCTGAGTCATCCGGAAGGACAACCCACCCCATCCTCTATCGACCCACTCGTCGAGGAGGGGCCCGATCGCACCGACGACGCGCAGCCCCGGGATACCAACCCCCGAGGCTATCAACTCTTATCGCCACTTGGCGATTGTGCGTCGTCGGTGCTGGAGTCTCATCCGAGCGCGGTGTTTCTCCAACATCTTGATTGGCCTCCCCTCCGAGTCGCGGCTCGCGAGGAACATCAACCTCTGTTCCTCGGCCGCGTACTCCATCGGGGGAGACCAGAAATCACCGCCGCAGCGTTGTACGCCACAGTCCGGTAGGCCCTACATATACTCGCGGCGATCGGGCGAATTGCCCGCGCCATACCGGCGCGGGCACGCCTCGATGCCGCGAGCCTTGGGGCCCAAACAGGGACCCCGTAGAGCACCACCGACTTGACTACGTTGGCGTACAACCTACGCTCCTTGCCATCCGGGCCGTCCAGGTTGGGGAGGAGGCGGCCCAACTGGGTCGCTCTCACTCTCGCCCGGTTAGCGGCCGCGGCAAGGTGGCTCTCGAACCTCCATCGGTCGTCCAGGATCAACCCGAGGTACCTCATTTCCCGGGTGATCCTGACGAGGGTTGTGTCCACAAGCAGGGACAGCCCCTCGGGTGGCTTGCTCCAACGTGGAACACAACGGCCTCGGTCTTGCCGAGTGCCACCTCGAGGCCCAGCCTGCGGATAGAGCTAACCACCGCTCCCGCTGCCACTCTCCCCTTGGAGAGGTCCTCCCCCAATCGCGACCCCCGGCCATCACTAAGGTGTCGTCTGCATAGCAGACGACGTGACAGTCGGGGGGGAGGGGAGTCCGCAGTACCGGGTACCGGGTCGTACCCCATGTTCCACAAAAGTGGTCCCAAAACGGACCCCTGGGGCACTCCCCGGCGCAGTTCCGCCCGTCGGCGCACGCCGCCTTGGTCGATATACTCGACCCACCTGTCCCTCAAGTAGTCGCCCACGACCCGCTGGAGACACAGCGGTATCCCCAGGTGTCGGAGCGACCTCCTGATCACTTCCCAGGGGAGGGTGTTGAATGCGTTGGAGATGTCCAACGATCCAACCGCCAGCATCACCCCCCCCCCCTGAGAAGTCACCTCGTCCGAGAGGGCCCGGACGCGACTAATTGCATCGGGAGTGGCTCACTTGGACACAGTACAAATGGACACTGTGCAAATGGACACGGTGCAAATAGACACGGAATATTGCACACGGTTCAGTTGGACACAGAAATTTTGGACACAGAAAAGTTTCACACCATAATGTTGAACACGGCGCACATGGACACCGTTCTTTTGAAAAGTTTACATCGTAAAG
>NW_011959232.1:0-1739 GCF_000949405.1 Vollenhovia emeryi | reverse complement strand
TTGACGCAACTGGAAGTATAATTAAAAAACTTAAAAGATGTGATCAATCAAAGACAGGACATATATTTTTATACAATTGTGTTGTTAATACAAGAAAAAGTGGACTTTTTCCAGTAACACAGATGTTGTCGGAAAGACACAATACAAATTCCATTCATTACTGGTTGATAGAATGGATACGATCCGGCGCACCACGACCACGTGAAGTTGTATGTGATTTTTCACGTGTATTATTAACAGCAGCTGTCCGAAGTTTTACAAATTATTCCACGCTGGACGAATATGCAGACGCTTGTAAAGAAAATAATTTACCTGTCTGTTATATACGCATTGATGTAGCGCATTTTATCAAAAAGTACTCCAATTTTTTAAAAGATTCACGTCCACGGATAAAACAATTTTATTTGCATATATTAGGACAGCTAATTTTATGTCGAAATGTCGAGGCTGTAGCTGAAATATTAAAAGGAATTTTAATAATTTGTCAAAGCGAAACAGAAGGAAATACAAGAAATAATCAGAGAACAATATGTGAAGAATAAAAATGAAAAATCTTTTTACACAAGTTCCGGAAGATGTTATCACTGATAATATAGAAACAGATAATGATATAGAAGACGATGAAGAAAACAATTTTAATAAATGGAGCCATTGGGCACAAAATATAAATGATAGAGTCGCAATTTTATTGAGTGATAACGAGGGAGACAGAGAAAATGCTCATTATTTACCAAAACTAGTTAATTATGTTATGAAAGATATAAAATTGCTACCTTTATGGTCTTGCGTATGTCGAGATAACTTTGGATATGGTAGAATACCTTTTTTTTCGTAGGGAAATCCTTTATGGATACCCGGGCCCCCCTCTGGGAAGGGAGTTTACAAATGGCCCGGGTTATGTGGGACTGCCCTGCTAGTGACGATCGGAGTGCACCCGGCTGACGTGCCGGGTGCGCGGCGTACCCACTAAAACCCTACGGTGGTCTGCGCGGTGCTTTAACTTATGGGGGGGACCCGGGATCGGCAGAGCCATTCCTTCCGCCCCCCCCCGCACCGGCCCGCCGATGTTGTGGTGGGCCTTCGCGCGTCCTCCCCCCGCAGGACTTGCGGGGGAGAGGGGCACTCTCCCTTTCTGGGGGAGTCCACTTACTCTATTGGGCGGCAGAGGTGACCATAACCTCTACTGCCCGCCTCCGTGGAGGCCGGACCGGACGGGATTCCCAGCCCGCCCGGCCCTGGCCGTCTCCCCCGGTGACGTTGGGGGAGGGCCGACATTCGTCGCCTCGACGACGGACGATCCGCCCACTATGCGGGGGGAGTCCTGTCGCTAACTTGCGACCGACTCCCCCCCGCCTGTCATGGCGGTGTTGTGGGCGGCACGGTGGGAGATGGAGTGAGGGCGGAAGCGGGCTGAGCCAACATGGCCCTCGCCCGGCTCCTCGTCAGGGGAGGGGCGACCGGGGAAGACTGTCTTCTCCCGTCCGCTCGCCCTTCCCCCACCCCGCTCCCCTTCCATCCCCGCGACAGGTCGCGCCCCGGGGACTGTCTACTCCCGGCGCGACGCTGTTGCCGTTGCCGTGGCGGGCGGGGTCGGGCCACCTGGCCCCTTCGTTCCCGCTCCGCCGACTCCTTCTGCGAGATGACTTTCTCGCAGAAGGAGGCGAAGGCGTGCCACGACCCCTCCTCTTCCAGTATCGCGGCGATAACCGCTGGAAGGGAGAGGTCGGGTCCGACACTAC
>NW_011959231.1:0-1741 GCF_000949405.1 Vollenhovia emeryi | reverse complement strand
TGTGTGTGTGTGTGTGTATGTGTGTGTGTGTGTGTGTGTGTGTGTGTGTGTGGTGTGCCTACAAATTTACAATTCTACACAGTTCTGTATAACTTTATAGATTTAGACATTATTTTAGATGAAACAAATTGTAATGTCAAAAATTTTGCTTATTTATAATTGTGTACAATTGTTTGTGTGTGGTGTGCGCCTGTCTCTCTCTCTCTCTCTCTAGCGTGCGCGCGATATATTTTTGTATGTATATTTATATGCTTATATAGGGTTAAGGCATATATTGTTATGTTTGTGTATATATAACTTTATAGATTTAGGGGCTTATTCTGTAAGTCTTAACGATGTTGTTATAAAACAATTGTCGTTAACGAATGACTTTTCTTATTCTATAAGTAATGACTGTTGTTAATTAATGACAAAATGGCGTCAAAATTGTCGTAAAGTTAACAACAGCCAGAGAGGTGTTGTTAAATGAGCAAAGTCATTATAAGATATATAACCTACAATATTAAGACTACACTGTTATTACGGTACACATATGATACATGTGATCGTGTATAAAAATTACAAATTATATGATAGTCGAGTTTACTAATATTATGTTGCAAAGTATAAACTAGTTTATTATTAAAATTTACCCTTTTCCTCTCTTGGGTTGATTTTACTGGTCCCCCAGAGAAGCATTAGTTTTTTTACAAAGTTTCTGCCATGATTCATCAATAATATTAGGTTGTGTTGCATCAACTTGTTTTCTCTACATGCTTTATTTGCGCGAAGTTCTTCCAAATACAACTCGTATTGCCTACGTGTAGTTTTAGCAGCACGTTTTTTCTTTTCATTCTTATTATCCATCCTGAATAAAATACATATTATTTTCACACACACATACACACACGCACGCACCACGCACATACGTGCGCACGCAAGCACGCGCGCGCGTACGTACGTACGTACGTACGTACGTACATATATTATACATATGTATACATATGTGTGTGTATGCATTCTCTCTCTACATAATAATTACCTTTATGTAATATAATAATGTATTGTCAATACTGAAAATATATAATTTTCATTACAGGTACTATAGTCTATCAGTACTGGTAATGTAGAAATAAAAACATATCTAGGTTAAACAATTGTACTAATCCACTAAAGAAAGAGTCGTTACAGAGAGATGGTCATTCGTACTTTAACAACATGTGTACAGAATAACTTTTTACAAATTGTCATTAAACAGTCGTTCACAAGAGAGTCGTTATCATAACAACATCGTTTAATAATGATTAAACAGAATAGGCCCCTTTAACCTCTAAATATATTTTTATTTCTATATTACCAGTACTGAAAGGCTATAGTATGTGTAATGAAAATTATATATTATCAGTATTGACAATACATTTATTGAACTGCTTAATAATTTTATATTACATAGTACATAATTATATAATTATATTATATAAAAGTAATTATTATGTAGAGAGTGTATACACACATATACGTACGTACGTATATATGGTACATATATGTGTGTGTGTGTGTGTGCCTGTGTACGTGTAGTAAAATAATATGTATTTCATACAGGATGGATATAAGGAAGAGAAGAAAAAACGTGCTGCTAAAAACTACACGTAGGCAATACGAATTGTATTAAAGAAGAAATTCGCATGTGTACCGTAATGACAGCATAGTTTCAATATTGTAGGTTATATATCTTATGATGACTTTGTGCTCATTAACAACA
>NW_011959230.1:0-1739 GCF_000949405.1 Vollenhovia emeryi | reverse complement strand
CCCCTCCACCAAATGTAGATGGAAAAATGTATGCGTGAAGACAGTGTGTTCCGCCCCCCCTTCGGGGGGGCTCCACTTCGTTAAAAATAACCCTACCCACCCTATGTCAGAGGTGTGGAGTGGATCTCGCTTCACGTGGAAAGTTGCAAACCCATGTAGAACAGTACAACGGCGGATGTACATGCGTGGGGACAGTATGTTCCGCCCCCCCTGCGGGGGGGCTCCACTTTGTTAAGATATAACCTAACCCAAACTACGTCCGAGGTGTGGAGTGGATCTCGCCTCACGTGAAAAATCGCAAATCCATATGGAATCGTATATGTACTACAAAGCACATGCTTAGATGAGAGGACAGATATAAGATTTAGATTCCATCATTTTTCTCGAAAACTATCACTCGTAGAGTAAAAATGAATAGGACATAAAATATATATTTTAAAGAGATCTACAACTTTTGTTTAAAACATTTTTCAAAATTTTTAATATTTGTGTCTGAAAATTACATATAAATGGTCGACATTGTTTTTTTAATAACTTTTTAACAAACAACGAGCGACGGCTAAAACCTTCTGAGCGTTACTCAGGAGGGTAACCTTGACAACATATGTCAAGGTCAAGGTCATCGGAGCTGACTCCCCTATAGTGAACAATTACCGGACACCCTGTATATCTATGCATGAAACAAGTAATTATATCTGTATTACAATAAATACATAAATATTTTTGATGATTGGATGCATTGTCAATGTTTAGGTAATCTCAACACGGCCCAATATGTCAGCTATTGACGGAGCTTATATTTACGGAATGTATTTAGTCGGAGCACGATGGGATTTGCAGCAAATGTTGCTTGCTGAAAGTTATCCAAAAATATTGTGGGAACCTATGCCAACAGTGTTAATAAAACCATGCAAAATGATCTTCATTCTTACTGCACATCGATATGAATGTCCACTTTATATAACATCAGCACGTTTTGGTGTACTCAAGACTACAGGCCATTCATCTAATTATATATTGTCAATACTTCTATACACGGATCGTTCCGTAAGTCACTGGATCAAAAGAGGATTAGCTTTGCTGTGTCAACTGGATGATTGAATTTATATTTATTGGCATTTTTAATATCACATATGATACAATGATTAATTTTTTGTAAACATTAATTAACTGATTAAATTCGTTTTATGAATAAAAGAAAAATTTTCTTTTACTTTGTGATGATACGCCTATCCGTCTCCTCGTCACGAGGCCGACCACCCGCCTAACGCGTGCCAACACACTGCACGCACGTACACCGTAGCATACGGCTCCCATAAGGGGGACACTGACCGAGCAAGGAAGGGGCACGGCCCCTTTCCACGACAATACGGCTGGCGGGTATAAAGAACGAGCAACGAGCAACACAGGCATCCAGCAGTGATGCCAGCCGAGAACGTTAGCATGCACGCTGCAGCGGCGGTGGGGGTAGGAGTGGGGATAGTCCGTTCGGCCACGCGCGCGCGCACGCTCGCACACAAGCAACGCGCCATATATACATGTGCACACGTATATACGGCGCGTTGCTTGTGTACGAGCGTGCGCGCGCGCGTGGCCGAACGGACTATCCCCACTCCTAGCCCCCACCGCCGCACAGTGGGGCCAAATCCCGAAAAGCTGGCCAAAATAAAAAGTAAAGTTTCTATTTGGGGAATTTGAATTGTTGGGTTGGCTAGAATAATATCTCTAGTTTCAAAATC
>NW_011959229.1:0-1739 GCF_000949405.1 Vollenhovia emeryi | reverse complement strand
TCTGCAAAAGACACGTGATGTGTAAAATCCGACCGCGCAACCTCCTCGTGGTGCACATTGGGTTACGCTAATGCCGGCGTGTTCGGGATTGCGACGATCGGTGATGGGGGGGGGGGGGCGCGAGTCGCGAGGCGCGGGACTTGCGGTTGACGAGCGCGACGGGGCAGCACCCCCTGGGTTGGCAGGATCGAGAGGGATCGAGCGACGATCGAGCGCGAGGTGGGGTCGCACGGTTCGGGCAGAATCAAAAGTTGAGTGGTGCGATACACATCCGTGAGAGAAAGCAGCGCGATATCTCGGACCCGGGGCCCGCGTGTTTGAGCGGTGGTGAGGCATTCGCGAGCGTAGAACGCAGTACATTCGCCCTTTCAAGCCTCCCTCGGCTCCTCCGTGGTCGCAATCTCGAACTGAACCGACTTCCAAAGAGAATTGTAGCGGAGAGGGGCTGCCGAAGCGACGCTCGGCTCGTGTACGAACGGTTCGTAGGCCCGGTGGCGGCCCACCGAGTGTATTCAAATAAAGTATTCAGTTCACGGGGAGATGTGTCTTGGGAATCATTGAAAGCTCCGCGGAGTGAAAGCCTGCTCAAGGAGTGCCTGCTTGCCGAAATTCATCCCTAGTTATTGGTGCGCCGCGCTCGGCTGTGTCGCCATCCATGCGGATTCCGACCGATCACGCCGGTACTTCGTGATGACACCACCCGTGATATGGACTTCGCCGTCATGAGCCTGTGTGCGAATACACAATCATCGCCGACGGCGTCCCGTGTGTGTGCGTGACCGCTGAGTGTCAACCACGTTTCCCACGGCGTCACCTTCTGTTCGACTTACACGCCGTGCTAACATTTGTGCCGCGCACAGTTCAGAGCGCGAACCACGGAGAGAAAGCCGAAAGTGCGATTTAGAGACGCACGCTCGGGTCGTGGTGCACGCGGAACGTTAGAATCCGAGTTAGCGCAGCGATACGACCCTCAGCCGCGTCAGAACACGGCGGTACCAATATGTTAAGATATTACAAAAAGATAGTAAGAACGTTTTTTATTTCAGTGTCGGACACACATATATATTATACATATATATATTTGTTTCTGGACATGCTGAAATACAAAATATATTAACATTCTCTTTGTAATATCTAAATATAAATATACATTTGTATATATACTATTTGACATATATTCATATATTATATATATATGAATATATGTCAAATTTTATACGTAATATGGTTTGCAATCATATATTAGAAAAATTAAAAAATTAATATATAAATGTCTGAATACAATTTTTTTATCTGCAAAATATAAAAACTGTCGATTGCAAAAATGAAATAATGCAATGTTTAATATACAGGGTGAGTTATAACATTTGTCCACGAGCTCGTGAGAAGGTAGAACGGATCGAGATGAACAGAAAAGTCCTGAAACATTTTGCAATTTTCGCAATAGTTAACGAGAAAAAAATTATCGAAAATCGTCGTCTTTGCCCTGCCCACTGTCCAATTCGAGCGCGTAGCGAGATGTGACCGCACGGCGATCGATATTGCCAGGCGAGGGGTGGGGACGCGAGACGCGGGAGCGACGACGTAAACAACTCGCCGGCAACTGCGCGCTGTCCCCCCCTCCCCCCCTCGCCAGGCAATATCGATCGCCGGGCGGTCACATCTCGCTACGCGCTCGAATTGGACAATGGGCAAGGCAAAGACGACGATTTTCGATAATTTTTTCTCGTTAACTATTG
>NW_011959228.1:0-1739 GCF_000949405.1 Vollenhovia emeryi | reverse complement strand
GCGATCGCCTTTAACCGCGTACGGATTCGCTTACTGTTGGATGAAACGCGGAAACTAGTCCTCGGTACTTTTCCACTCGTCGCGGCGGCGTCTCGGGGAATAATACGAAGGGGCACGCGCCACCGTCCTGCCAGCTCGAGCACCGACGACCGAATGATAGAGCGGTAACCTTGTTACGCGCGATGCCTCTACCGTGACGTCACGAGATCGGAATGCCGGGCAAGTCGCGCACTCGCGCGCCGCGTTTCCCCGCGTTCTCGAAAGGACCGAACAATAAAACGGCGAGCTTTCGTTACGCGCGACGCCGTTACAGTTACGGTTGTCATCGAATATTGCGAATATTCAACCCGGCACGGGCGATGAGCATCGATAAGAGCGGCACGGATGTTTGACGCGCTAACGAAGCTTTACAGTTTACTCGTTTTACCGACTTGCGTGTTCCGCCGCAAAAATGAGTAGATATAACGAAGCAGCGATCGCCTTTAACCGCGTACGGATTCGCTTACTGTTGGATGAAACGCGGAAACTAGTCCTCGGTACTTTTCCACTCGTCGTGGCGGCGTCTCGGGGATTAATACGAAGGGGCACGCGCCACCGTCCTGCCGGCTCGAGCGCGGACGATCGAATGATAGAGCGGTAACCTTGTTTACGCGCGATGCCTCTACCGTGACGTCACGAGATCGGAATGCCGGGAAAGTCGCGCACCCGCGCGCCGCGTTTCCCCGTTCTCGAAAGGACCGAACAATAAAACGGCGAGCTTCTTTACGCCGTTACAGTTACGGTTGTCATCGAGTTAATCGAGTATTGCGAATATTCAACTCGGCACGGGCGATGAGCATCGATAAGAAGCACCAACGTCTCAGGTCTGTTCGCATCGCATGTTCGAGTATGTTCGAGTATGTTCGTGCTTGCCCCAGTGAACAACGGCCCTGTGGTTGATTAAAAACACATTAAGCCCTCATTCACATGGAGCGTAACTTGCGTAGCGTAACCTGCGTATCACCAATCACAGGGTCATTCTGATAGAACCGTTTCAATAATTCCGTTGAACTAGTCCTGTGATTGGTGATACGCAGGTTACGCTACGCAAGTTACGCTCCATGTGAATGAGGGCTAAGAGTAGCCAACGGCACACGATACTAGTTTTCCTACTGAATTGCTTACGAGAGCCTATCAGGATGCATAGTTTTCGATCAAATGACTTAAAGCTGAATTCTGATTGGTTCTCGTAAAGAATCCAGTAGGAAAAATAATATCGTGTGCCGTTGGTTTTAGGGCGTTATTCGTAGTCGGGTCTTCTATTCATTACCGTCATTTTTTTACGTCTTTACGGAATTTTGTGTGTGAAGGCCTTAATGCGGGGTCCACAATGCGAGTCACAGAGTCGCAGTCGTAAGAGTAATCGACTGCGATTGGTCAATTTAGTCAGACACATAAGAATTGACCAATCATGTCGACTATACTTACGACTACGACTTTACGACTTCTATGCAGACGAGCCGTAAAGCCTCCGCTACAATGATTCTCGGTTCTGTCTACAATGCGAGTCGCAGAGTCGTAGTCGTAAGAATAATCGACTGCGATTGGTCAATTCTTACTTTGCGAGACAGAACCGAGAATCATTGTAGCGGAGGCTTTATGCGGGGTCTACAATGCGAGTCGCGGAGTCGCAGTCGTAAGAACAATCGACTGCGATTGGTCAATTCCGTCAGTCGCATAAGAATTGACCAATCGCAGTC
>NW_011959227.1:0-1739 GCF_000949405.1 Vollenhovia emeryi | reverse complement strand
AGAGCGAGATGAGGGGGCTCGCTCGCATGGAAGCTCGGGCTTACGCGAATTACGCGAATCGAATCGGTTTCCAGATGATCGTCCGTGCTCTCGCAACTCTGCCATAATGAATTCCACGACGGTGACAGGCGGAACATTAAGAAGTGGCTAGAAAAACGACGGAAGAAGCGGGAGGAGGAGATGGGGGAGGGGGAAGGTGGCATATCTCGTGTCATCGTCTCAGTGGAAATGAATTTTTCATTTCGCGCTAAAGTCGCGAAACGGTTCGTGACTTAAAGGCGAAGATTAAAGGGCACGGCGCCGAGCTTTCCTTCCTCCCTCCGTCTCACCCGCTCCTTCGCAGTTTTTTCCTCGTCGGGGTGTAAGAGGGAAACGACGAGGGCGGTGGCCCGCTATTATTTTTCATTGCTTGCGCGCACCACGATCCTTTTCCATTTCCTCTTTACGCCTCCCTTCTTTCTCGCTCTCTCGTTCTCCCCCCCCCCCCCGCGTAAGGTAAGGAACCTCGCCTCCTCTCTCCTCTTCGCCGAGCGACGAGACGCCGCTGGCGTTCCCTTAAATTTGTATTACCAGCTGCGAGAGAGTTACGACGAGAACTCTTGGAGGAGAGATGCGATTCTCATGGATTATTCAATTGGACCGCGCGCAATTTGTATCGCCTCATCTTAATAGGCCAACGTGATCGCGTAGCCGAGGATTATTAGCAAAGTTTTATAAAACGCCAGCGAGCTTAAATATAATAAACACTCTTCGCTGAATGCGATGTTCAGGAAATTCGTCCTGCTCGTATCGTGCGGCGATGAGGCCCGGCCGGGGAGATCTCGCGGATCTACCCCTGTACTCTCGAGAAAATTCATTATTTTTCCTCGGCTAACGAGTAACGCGGAAAAGGAATATTCTGGCAGAATGAATGGAAATAAAAGCCCGGGATAAATACTCTCGGGCGGAACAAAGGGATACGGCACTAATTGAAAAAGTCCGGCCCTCGCGATCCTATCGAATTAAGGTCGCCGGGTTCGGATATCGGGCCGATATCCATAACTACTAAATTACGGCGTTGTATTTCCTCCCTGAGAGACCCCTTGTCGTTGCACACGTCCTTTCGCCAGATGCCGTCCTCTCGATACTATCTCTCTCCGTTTCCCTCTTCCCCTCCCCCCTCTCTCTTTCTCTCTCTCTCTCTTTGCCTTTCGAGCGAAGTTATTACTTATACCGCAGGCTATCGGCGTCGGTTTATTTTGCCGACGACGTAAGAAGACGACGAAAACGACGACGACGACGGCGACGACGACGGAAAACCGTGGTGGAGGGAAAGAGCGCGAGGGGCGAAACCCCACGTCGCAAAGGAGTGCGGGCGGAGGTCTCTCTTTCTCGACGGATTAGAGCGCGAATCAATATTGGGCAGAGAGGCGAAGTTTTTGTCGGCGCTGAAAGAAATCCCCTACTTTTTCCTGCTTTGAGTGAGCACCACCACCATCGCCGTCACACCACTACCTTACTCTCTCAAAGTCGAGAGATGGAGAACGGGCGGGGGCGGAGGGAGTGGGGAGGGGGACAGAATCATGCTCGCGGAGGATGAAGAAGTGAAGAGGGTTGGTCGCGAGGCGCGGCGGAAGGACGGAAGGATGCGCCGCCGCACAGCGGGACACGAAGACGGGGACGAAGACCGAGGTGCGCACCGCGAAGGAAGGAAGTAAAGCAGTGGAGAGCGAGAGAGGAGGTGGAGAGAAGTAAGAAAA
>NW_011959226.1:0-1738 GCF_000949405.1 Vollenhovia emeryi | reverse complement strand
TAGTGAAACGTTTTCACCAGTGGTTCGGTACGATTCCATTCGGACCATCCTATCGATCGCTGCAGCAGAAGACTTGGAGATGATGCAGTTTGATGTAAAGACTGCGTTTTTGAACGGTGACCTGGACGAGGTGATTTTCATGGAGGTACCGAAGGGACTCGACATCAAGGAGGAGAATGTGGTTTGTCGGCTCAAGAAAAGTCTATATGGATTGAAACAAGCATCCAGGATTTGGAACAAGAAATTTACAAAGTTCCTCAGCGACTTCAACATGGTACAATCAAAGGCAGATCCATGTGTGTTCAACGGACGTATAAATGGCATGAAAGTCATTTTGCTATTGTACGTGGACGACGGATTAGTTCTATCGAAATGTAAGAAAACACTGGAAGCAGTGATGGGTCATCTGAGCGATAATTTTGAGATGACACGAGGCAGCGATGGTCATTATGTAGGCATAGAGATACATAGAGACCGAAAGAAGAAAACGATTTTTATCAATCAAAGTATGTACATCAAGAAAGTCGTCGCGAAGTTCAACATGCAAGACTCGAAGCATATTTCCACTCCAGCTGACAGCAGTATCATATTGACCAAGTCATGTGAGAAGGGTAGCGTCGACTTCCCGTACCGACAAGCGATTGGATCACTTATGTTTGCTGCTATTGTGACCAGACCAGACATTTCATATGCAGTGGGAGAAGTCAGCCGGTATATGGACGATCCAAAGCCACCGCATGTTTCGGCAGTAAAGCGTATCCTGCGATATTTGAATAAAACAGCCGAAAGAGGAATCAGGTATTCTGGACCGTCAACAGCAATGCGAGGCTATTGCGATGCTGATTTTGCACGTGATGTTGACACGCGAAGATCAACAACCGGCTATGCGTTTGTTGTGGGCAAGGGCATCGTCACCTGGAAGAGTCATCGACAAAAGACAGTAGCCCTTTCCACCACCGAAGCAGAACTCATGGCAGCATGTGAAGGCGCGAAGGAAGCGGTGTGGTTGCACCAATTGCTACGAGATGTGGGCTGTATTCAAGAAAGCCCACCATCACTCTACATCGATAATCAGAGTGCGATTCGGTTGATTAAGAATTCCGAATTGCATCAACGTACCAAACACATCGATATTCGGCTGCATTACATCCGGCAACTGTATGAATCAAAGGCGATTCTTATCAACTACGTATGCAGTGAAGACCAGCTGGGCGATGTATTCACAAAGCCATTGGCAATTCAGAAGTTTGTCAAGAATATTGAGATGTTAGGAATGAAAGATATGAAATAATTAGTGGGAGTATTGGATTTGAATTATTACCGTTTTTCATTCATTGTTAGTTTCATGTAGCGCCGCCTCACGGCATGCACTGGTTATATAATTCTTACTAAGTTTCCTCTCTAGCTATCGAACCTTAACCTTAACCTGCGGTGAACTTCCCACACAGAACGTTTTCTTTATAATTGCTACAGCGTTTTACTTTTCTGTTCATTAAACATACTGTAATATATGTTGTTGTTTTTACTCGACCCTGACAACTCCCAAAATAACTGTTTGGGACCTGGTAGATTAGGATTAGGGTTAGGTTAGGTTAGATAATGGACGTGGGATTCGTCCGGAGGGTGGTGCAGGCCCTCTTCCCCGACATCACCGGGGAGGAGGAGGGGCCACCCTTCGAGTCGGGGGAAGACTCCCCCGACTGGGACGACTCCCTCGACGTCCAGCCGGAGGAACTTC
>NW_011959225.1:0-1738 GCF_000949405.1 Vollenhovia emeryi | reverse complement strand
AGAAATGTTTCCGTTTTCTTCGTCACAATTTCAAAGCAAGTATTCATATAATCTTGCAAATCAGCCTTTTTTGCAAATGCAATTGCAATAGATATCAACAAAGCCATGCTAAAATCACAGACAACCACTTTAGGGATTTCGACATTATCACTTAAAACCATTAACAGCCAAGTCGTTATCGCAGTCGAAGTATGTTCGGCAGAGAGCATTTGAAAAACAGGTGCACTCCCTACAGACGAGGCACTCATACATTGGTACAAAAATATATATTTCGACTTTGTGTGTGTATATTGTATTTTTTTCGCTATCGAACCTGTAGCATCAATCGTCATGAATGTATCACTTCTTTTCGAGTTCAGCTTGTAGAATAATTTCTGCTCCTTTGTCCAATAATGACCAAAAAATGGTGAAGCTCCAATCTTCTTTATGATTCCTGCATGGGTAGAGTCTTTCGCATCAACTAAATTACTTACTGGTAATGAACCTGAACATTAAAACGCAATACACACACAAAATTAAAAATGTAAGAGATTCTTTCCAACATAATTTTGGCGATTTATAATGTTTAAATATTACTAGTTTATTTTTTATAAGTTTAAATATTATTAAAATGATATTTGATATCGCCAGTAATTTACAAACAAATGATTTATAAATTTAACGACCTACACTGGCTAAACGACCACATACAAGGAATTCGCGATTTCTCCCAAATTTTTGCAATAAATAAGTCTGTCCATCTAGATGTAAAAATAACATTTTTTACGGTCACCATAAACAGTTTCTTCAGGTTTTACGAGAAGCCAACGTAGGTCGTTAAAATGAATCATTTATTTTTAAATATTATTAGTTTTATTATATTTTTTATCTCTTAGTATGCATTCACACAGAGAAATTCAATATTTACCTGTGATACCAAGACGTTTTTCTTGCATTTGACTCTTAGCTTTACGCAGAACATCAGATTTTGGTAAAATAGGAGGGTAGGGCTCGCCAAATCGTATTAACTCTTTTGCTTGATTTCGTATATAAGTTATTGCGGCTGTCTTTGTATCAATTAGATTGCCCGCTAACCTTCGATTTCCTCTTAATTGCCGCCTTCTTTGGTGGATATAGTCGGAATTATAGTTTTTTATTATAATCTTTAAGAGAATATCGCTGTTTTTAACGGAATAATTTTCAACCAAGCAGATTACTTTTGCGCCACATTCTTTGCACTTTCCTCTTATTTTGATTGATGCGTTTTTTGTTTTCCTTTTAACAGACCCTTTCGTGTGTTTAAACGACCAAATACAAGGTATTCCCGATTTCTCCCAAATTTTTGCAGCAAATAATTCTGTCCATCCAGATTTGAAAATAACATATTTTTTACCGTCACCATAAACAGTTTCTTCAGGTTTTATGAGAAGCCATTCTGCTGCTGATATTGTTACATGAAAGTTATCTACAACTGTAGCAGCTGAGATATTTGGATTGAAAGACTCGTCAATCACAGGTTCATCAGTTGGCAAAGTGATGGAGAATGCATTTAGAAGTTTATCGTAAATGTCGTTCCTGTTATTTTTTACGATAGTATAAATGTGTTTTGCTTTGGGATTGCCATCCATGGCCTTTTCGGCTAATGCATATATTTCATTTGAAGGAGGAAAAACCTTTCCATTGTCATCGATCACTCTATACGAGGGATTTGTTAATATCTCCAGTAACTTGTCGATGTCGTACATCTTGTTCTTATTTT
>NW_011959224.1:0-1738 GCF_000949405.1 Vollenhovia emeryi | reverse complement strand
AGATATGTATCGCCAATAGACAAAACAGTAAAAACGCAATTATTAGAATTATTAGCATTAGATGCTACAAATTCTACTGCAAGTAAAATTTTTGAAATTTTTAAAACGTTTTTAGAAAAAAAGAATATTCCTATAAATAATATTATTGGCATGGCAAGCGATAACGCATCAGTAATGATAGGCTGTAATAATTCTTTTTTCTCTCGTTTAAAAGCCGAAGTACCCGGGGTAGTATTATTAAAGTGCATTTGCCATTCGTCTGCAATTATAGCTCATAAAGCTTGCGAAAAATTACCAAAAGATTGTGAAAATTTAATTAGAAATGTTTCAAGTTATGTTTCGGGCAGTGCAAGAAGAAGTGCAATTTTAAAAGAGTTTCAAAGTTATTTTAATGTAGAAAAGAAAAAAATGCTTAAATTAGCAAATACAAGATGGCTTGCATTACATAATTGTGTTACCAGACTTCTTGAAAACTGGGAAGTTCTTAAACATTATTTTACTTTGGCTGCTATAGAAGATAAATGTCAGTCTGCACAACATATTTTACAACATTTAAATAATAATTATATTAAAGCCTATTTGTTATTTTTAAGCTATTCATTGGAAATTTTTAACAAATTCAATGCTTTTTTCCAATCTCGCAAAATTTTAATTCACAATTTGCATAATAGCAGCCAACAAATTATTTTTCAAATTGCTCAAAATTTTATGGTTCCAGACGCTTTGAAAAACATCTCTACTTTAAAAGTAGATGAAACAAATTTCAAACATCTCACTGATGTATATGTGGGACTAGATTGTGAAAGCTTTTTGCAAACTCAGCCTTTAGAATTTGTGCAAGAAGTAAAATTAAAATGTTTAGAGTTTTATAAAACAGCACTTAAAGAAATGTTAAAACGATTGCCATATAACGATACACTTTTTGAAGAATTAATTTTTTTGGATCCAAAAATTGCACTTTACAATGAAAGTAGAATTAAAGTTAAAGATTTATCATCTATTGCTATGCGCGTAGATAGAAATATTAATATTATAAAATTAAAATCAGAATGGGAAATTTTACCAACTACTTTTAATCATATAATGAAAGAAGAATTAGCTAATTTGGAGATTGATAAAATGTGGAAAAAGATATTAAACTATAAAAATTTGAACGAGGAAAAGATCTTTCCAAATTTAGAATTATTAGTCGAGTCAGTTCTTTCTTTTCCTCACTCTAATGCCGAAGCAGAACGGATTTTTTCTATAGTAACAGACGTAAAAAATAAAAAAAGAAATGCTTTACATGAAGATACAATTTCCGCAATTTGTAAAATTAGATCTAGTTTTCAGGCTGAGAATATTAATTGTTCTAATTTTAATATTGATTCGAGACATTTAGAATTACATAATTCGCAAAACTTATATCCGAAGCAACGCAAAACTGATAGTACTTAATATATTTTTATTTTAATATTTTTTAATTTTAATTGTATTTTGTTTTATTTTTTTTCACACCGCACATGTTACAGTTTTTTTAATGCATGTTAATTATAAAATCAATAAAACTCGTTTGGCTCAGATGTGATAAACATAAATTTTAAAATATTAACATTAATATCTTTTTAAGTTTCAGATAATTCAGCTGTGATATTTCGTGCTTTATTATGCATGTTAATTATAAAATATTAACGTTTTGTTTTCAGTTTCAGGTACTACTGTGATATTCCGTGCCTTAAAATTATTATTTTATAATTAT
>NW_011959223.1:0-1738 GCF_000949405.1 Vollenhovia emeryi | reverse complement strand
GAACTGGAACACTGTGTAGACTGCATATATTTTCAACTGTATGCGGATCTAGAAACTGTACATGAAAGCTTCGAAGAACTCGTTGTGCATGTACAAGATATGTGGATGAGTGGCGAAAAAAAATGCGATACACCGAACGATGCAGTTAGAATCCTACACGACAAGTACTATAAAAATTCAACCGAAAATTGTGAATTTATTTTGATCATAAAGTGCGAATTAATGGCTTATGCCGTAAAAGAAATTCTTGCCGAAGCCCATAAACGGGGTGATGTATTTTGAGATAATAAAATGAGATTAAAATTTTTTAATGACATACATTTTCTTCCACTTCCAATCCATTCTATCTTCCCTTCCCAAGTAGTTAATAAAAAGAAGAGCGACAACGTAGGGCTATATGCGAGGGAGAGGATGCGAACAGGGAGAGAGAGAAGGAAATACGAGCGGAGAAAAAATAGACATCGTCTCAATATATAGTATATATTTATTTTGCTTACAGCAATTGAATACACTTCTTAACACATGTTGTTACATATTTTTATGGTTAGACCACCAATTGTAAAGTTTAAAAACATTTTGTAAAGCGCAATTTGTTACATGTTTCTGGCAGTGAAAAGTATGTGTAACATCCAATTTATTTAGAGATGGTATGTCCTCGTAGTCTACATCAATAGTTTCAATATAGACATCTCCTCTCGCGTCATCCAAGAGCATATCCTTCAGCCATTCTCGGTTTTCGTGTCCCTTGACGTAGACGAGAAACGGTGTCTCAAGATCGTCATCATCTTCCATGCCGACCACAGCCGTTGTAATCAGACTTCTAGCCCTGCTGTATGGAATCATTCCGTCTTCCCATCGTACTCCATGACGATTTGCAATCAACCAGGATGCCTGATGTTGCTCCGCTTTGGTGAGAAGCCTCCATGGTACGGGACATGTGAAAATGTAATGAGAGAGAACGCGTCCCTCTCGGAAAGCGGCAAATTCCTTCACAACAAAGTTACCGCTGACGACGAAGCCTTGCAGGTGCACAAACGTCGGTATGGACATGATTGAACACGTCGAGAGAAGGAGGAATACTGCGGTTGCTCTTGATGCATAGTAGATTTTAAATCGTTTCATCCCCTCTAAACTGTATTGGAAAGAGGGGAAACCATTGTGTCCAAAATGTAGTACTTAGAAAATTTTGCGCACGACGCTGGTCAGCGGGTTGTACTGAACCACACGATCATGTATGATGAGACAGTACGCAGTGGTATTCACTGGCACATTCTCCTTACACTCAAATTCTAATCTCACGTCCACAGTCGCGCTCTTGACCGACTCGTTTTGTCGGGAGCAATCGATAATGACAAACAGTCCTTGTTCTAGAAAATTGTCGGTAGTGAGACCGGGCATAAGAACCTCGTTTCCGAAATAGCTCTTCCGAAACCGCGAAAACGCATCATACAGACTCGACCATTTGTTTTTATCGAAATCCAGATTCATATCATCGTATGGATAACATTCCGAATTCAGATAGAGTTTTACGTTGCTCAATTTGCAGTGACTGAATTGGCTCACATTCTGTGACATGATATTCTTCCGACCTGTTTGCAGAGCAAAGATAAGATACCGCGGCTTCTCGAGCTGAGTAGCCGTTTTAATAGCCCATGAATGTTTAGTCGTCTGTTGCGGGAGCGGTGCATTTGGACACCGTACAATTGGACACGCTGCAAATAGACACGGTTCGAATGGA
>NW_011959222.1:0-1738 GCF_000949405.1 Vollenhovia emeryi | reverse complement strand
AAAAGAATCCTCATGCCCAAAAGCAGCGAACATTGTGTTGACTCGATGCAATGAACAAAATATCGATGTAATTTTACAAGGAATTGGAAAGCTCTATAACTGTGGCTTACAGCCGCAAATTAGTAATTTATATCCGCCAGTGGAATTTCCTGTTAGCCGAGGGACTCCTACGATTTCTTCCTCGATCAGGTACATACAAGGCGTTACGTAAAATCACAATTTAGATACCATCCACATGAAAAAAGTATATATGCTTATAATATGTATTTATAACATATTATGGTTTATATTATGATTATTAATATAAGTGATATTAACGTAACATATTATTAATTAAATTACAAGCATATTTATCCGATAATAAATTTGTGTTATTTATGTAGGTACATATGTATTATACATATATATCTTATGTGTGTAATTGTACAATGTGTATAAGTGTATTTTTTATATGTATATAAAATTATATAGTGTATAGTGTATAAACACGCATTTTGATGCCACATTAGATGGGATTATTCCAAAGACTGTTTTATATCGAGCATGGTATCACAATTATCCAGAAATTCCCGAGAAACATACCTTGAAATATCACTCGACGATGAGGATTACGAGTTTATATGCGGTCATGTAATCGATGGAAGAAATTTGTTACCCGCGATGGGTTATCTTGTATTTGTTTGGCAAACTATCGGCATAAGAAAGGGGGAAGTGTACACAACAGTACCAATAATATTTCAAGATGTACGATTTATTCGTGCTACTCATTTGTCCAAAAAGAATGCTGTAAACTTGAAGATCGCGATACTGGAAGGTATTTGTAAGATACATTATCTTAAAGTACAATAGTAAAATCGAAAGAAACGTATATATGTAGATACATGAAATTATTACAGATGGAAAGTTTGAAATAACCGAAGGAGATAGCGTTGTAGTGACAGGTACAGTGCAAGACACATCGAACCCAGAACAGGAGATGGTTCGGAGAGATCTGTTATTACCGGAGATTAACGATGAGGAAGAACTTATGACTGAGCGGGATATCTATAAGAAGTTGAGACTGCGCGGTTATCAGTACAGCGGCTGGTTCCGTGGAATACACAGTGCGTCTATTTCAGGCAACAAAGGACATATCTTTTGGAGGAAAAATTGGGTAGCGTTTATGGATGCTATGCTACAAATGTACATTATCGGAAACGATAACAGAGAACTGTATGTTCCGACAAGTTTTCAGAAATTGGTTATCAACCCTATGCTTCATTCGAAGTCACTAAAGAGAACGATTTGCATGGAAGATACTAAAAATATGGAGCAACGTAAGTATTCTTGAATCACTTGTTCAATTGTTTTATTTTCATGAATATCGTGCAAGAGAATCTCTGTGTTATAAGACGTTTTTTTTTATTACAGTAATACCAGTACGAGTATATAAGGAAATAGACACAATTATATCTGGCGGAATAGAGATACGAGGTCTTAAAACAACTCAGATTTCTCGTCGAAAATTAGCTCAAGATACTGTTATCGAGGAGTACGTATTTGTAGCTCATCATGATCGCGCCAACATTTCTTTAGACGAAGCCATTCGGATATCGGCACAACTCGCACTGGAAGATCATCTAATTACCAATGTGAAAGTCATCGAGTTGGTGGAAGATGTCGACGACGTCGAATTAGAATATCTCTCATCTTCGTTGCTAATTGACGCTTTTGGTGATGAGCCATTGATACAAACAAA
>NW_011959221.1:0-1737 GCF_000949405.1 Vollenhovia emeryi | reverse complement strand
TTTTATGGCACGCCGTTTTGCTATTTATTAATATTTCTTAATAAATTTTGTATTTTGAATTAATTTTATGTTAAGAGAGAGAGAGAGAGAGAGAGAGAGAGAGAGAGAGAGAGAGAGAGAGAGAGACATAATTTTAATTCATTTTCATTATGTCATGACATAATTAAAATTTTTCCGAAAAATGATCTACTTCAGTTTAAATAAATTATTGAATTTTTATTTCAGATTAAGAAATTTTATTAATAAATAGCAAAACGGCGTGCCATAAATTCTCGTGCATCTGGTACAGAGTTGATCTGAAATTGAGGACATTGATGTCG
The DNA here is from genome assembly GCF_000949405.1 of Vollenhovia emeryi. NCBI lineage: Eukaryota > Metazoa > Arthropoda > Insecta > Hymenoptera > Formicidae > Vollenhovia > Vollenhovia emeryi. Next base: position 1,417 of record NW_011959221.1, on the reverse strand, counting down.
TTTCGACATCAAATCGACATCGATTGACAAATCATTTCTCACTGGGAATACTGGGATCCTGATCTACTATGGATTTCTCTAATAAAGTTGGTTTTGCACGTTTTGCACATGGAATGCGGTTAGGACAGTTACACTTCATGTGTAGTAAGTTGTGCACTATGTACACTTTTCTACGCCATTTTGGCTCCAAATCCTTATACAGTGGTCTTATGGATTGCGGTACTTTATATATCTAGTGACTTTAGGCATACTGGTTATACTGTGGTTCGGTCTCCTTATACATTCTCCATGGTGGAAACATAGTCCATGTGAATCCAGCCTTACTTCATGGGTAAAGCCCGCTGCAGACGATGCTATTTTTCCTGCTGGATTGCTTGCAATTTAGTAAATTACTATCATTGCACCACTCAGCATTCAGGATTCCTAGTAATTTACTAAATTGCAAGCAATCCAGCAGGAAAAATAGCATCGTCTGCAGCGGGCTTTATACCACTTATACCCACGGTCGTATATACAGGTCTTGCAACTCAGATGATTTTCAGTGGTGGGGGTAGCTCTCTTATTGAAGCAATTTTTAATTTCTGATATCGCCACCACGTGTCGCTACCCATCTAGTAGGGCTAATATAGCCGTTGATAATCTTGACCAAGACAGTCTTCTTGATCTTGACGTTGTCCATCGAGTTCCGCTTGGGACGTTGAGTGAGCAGTTTCTTCTAACCTAGAAGAGAAATTTTTATCTTCGACGTTACATCATCCGATTGTATCATCCCGCGTGAGGCCCGATAGTTGGGTCTCTGCATTGTGGTAATAAATTTAAACTTGTTCAAATAATTCTACAACGTCTATTGACCAACAATCGACGACAAGTGGTTAGACGTGGTCGTATTGGATCCAGAAAAATCGGAAAAATAATGTAGAGACAAGATCGTAAACCACACGGAGACCACACGAGGAAAGAGTATGCCAAATAACATATCCACGGCGTTTCCGTACAACGGATTTATCGCTGATCATCAGTCAGTATAGTATTTTATTTGCCAAGTTAGAATTGTTTTTAAATTTTTCGCGTTTTATAATTCACCCTCTGGTCACTAGTGTCGTTGCTATCTAGTATAGGGCTGACTAAGGCTGGTATTACCTTTGACTATATAATCATGGACTGCTAGTTGCCGCATTCAGGCTGTAATCAACATCACGAGCGCCACCATAGGATAAATGGCAGAAAATCAAAACACTAAGTCAGATTTAATGGTAAAACAGGACAGAAGACAGAGATAGTAGTAGTAGTATTGCTTTATTCCTGTTAGGAAATACATTGGCGCTTTTTAAGGGAGCGTTCCCGAACCCTTCACATATCTGTTCCGTTCCCCTACCGCGACCTGGCCATGAGCGACCCATACATACCATAGACTTCT
>NW_011959220.1:0-1737 GCF_000949405.1 Vollenhovia emeryi | reverse complement strand
CTAGGACTTGGTCCAAGTTCTAGCATCGTGGACACAAGCCTTTAAGGGGATGCTGGGCTGCTTTCGCGAGAAGATCAAAATGATCCGGATTAAAATGACCCTGTGCAATGATTGGTCAAATCTGAAATTTCGTAGCATCACATTGAAATTTTATTCAATGAAATTCCAGATTTGACCAATCATAGCACAGAGTCATTATAATCCGGATCATTTTGATCTTCTCGTGAAAGCAGCTCTGGAGTGATTCTGCACTTTCGCACCTGTTGCACTTAAAACTGTCTGTTTCGTGGAAAGATTTGTGTAATACACAAATTAAATGGCACGTATACAGATGATCGAAAGCAGCGTGCTATTCCGGCTAAGTTAAAGAACATCGACATATAGTACTGGACGGAGCATCTAACCAAAACCGTATGCCCAGACCACGGTCTTGTATACAGGTCCGGGGACTGCCTCTAATTTTCGATGGTGGGGGTAGGTCGCTTAGCGAGGAAATTCTCTTGGTGGCGAGGGACGCTGGAGGCCGGGAGGGATATCTGTCTGTCTTTGTCCCATGCACGGTAAACTCGACATATCCCCTCGGCCTCCAGCGTCCCTCGCCACCAAAAGAACTGAATGCAACGCTGTGGCCATTACAAGAACTACAAAATTTCTTCGCTAAGCGACCTACCCCCACCATATGAGTTACCAGACCTGTATGTAAGACCGTGGCCCAGACGTAGAAAGAGACAAGACGATGTGTAGGTAGTAGCGGCTCATGAGTCACAGGGCCATGAGGCACTTAAAATTTGATATGTATCTTATTTCACTTAAACAATGAACTATAAATTTTGAAAAAGCATGCTGATTATTTTAATTTTTAAAACGATTTTAATTTTACTTTTGACTTGTTATTTCTAATAACTCTTGTTTTGTATATGTGTGTGTGTGTGTGTGTGTGTGAAATACATATATTATGCACAAATAGATATTAACCCATTAACGCCCAAGCGCTCGCGTTTTCAACACTTTTTTTGGGCGTGTTTCTCGAATAGAAAAGCGGGAAATTTTTTAACCAGAATAGGGTATCCTATTGTTTTTGTGTGTGCTCTTTCGATTGCCGCGGTCAGAATTCGATTTCCACGCGGTGAAAAACTAATATGGCGGATTTTTAATTGAAGAACAATGAAAAAATGAAAAATTTCTTTTCGAAATTTTTTTTTCGAACCCTAGAAATATTTGGACCGATCTGAAACTGTGCACAAAGGTGCATAAAATGTTCCTAGAATTGGGAAAATTTTTTGTTTTACCCTCCTCTTCTCCGAATTGCTCGAAAATGGCCAAAAATGACAAAATTTTATCAAAAATAGGGTACAACCCCAGATAGCACAGGATGTCTTGTGGACGTCCAGTTTAAGTCCAATTTACGTCCGAACGTCCGTGGACGTGAAATGGACATTTAACGGATGTCTGTTGTACCTTAAACGGATATCCTTTACGGGACATCTTATGGACATTCAATTTTTGTCCACGTTTGGGCTTTAGTTTTATCATCTTTAGATATACGAGTATTTATTTTAGCATATTTAGATACATTTGCAAATTTTTATTACGTAAAACGTTTATTAAAAAAACTTTTATTAAACATTTAAAAAACATTCATTTTATGTTTAAAATCCATATGTTGAATAAACGGTTAAAAAATGTTTATTTTATATTTATTTTATATTTATTTCATATTGATTTGTCATTTGCGAC